>NC_133620.1:472386795-472571795 GCF_048593235.1 Sminthopsis crassicaudata | reverse complement strand
CGGCGGCGGCCTGCCCTGGGTGGCGGGGTAAACTGTCTCTTGTCGTGACTTTAAAAATCTGTCTGACAATAGCGATCCCATCATTGAATATGGAGAATACAAGTGGCAGACAGTGAGGATGTTCGTTCCTGTCTGCCTCTCACGTGGGGAAAGGCCGTCGGCCGCGCTCACTGAGCTGCACTGTGGGACGGGGGAGACGGGGAAGTGGTCCAGAGGGACCGGGCCGTAAAAACGAACGGCGTCAAATATCGGGCTCTAAAAGGAAATGAGTGAGTGCAGTCTGGCTGACAGAGGGTCTCCTTTCCCTGGGAAGCCTTCTCTTCAGAATGCAGGGGGCATTTTTAAATAAACGTATGTCTCCCCCTAGGAACGCTGCTGGCCAATGTCCCTGGCCGCTAGCCGCTGGAAAGTCCCTTTGACATTCAACAGCTGTCAGCCTTGTCTCTGCACTCCATACCCTGCCTGAGATGGGCACTGTAGCCCCTAGGCAGCTGGGGCAGGCTATGGAGGTCTGCACCCCTGGGCAGCCGGGGAGAATTCTGGGGGTCTCTCCACCTGTGGCTGAGAAAGGAGGAGAGTCCTTGGGAATGCGGCCTGGTCCCCGACCACCAGGGATAAGGATCGGCTCGGTTGTCTCAGCCCCACCAGCCCCTCATCCTTGTTCCCTCCCCACCCCAAGAGGAGCTCACCTCCCCTTCCCTGTGCCCGTCTGCGCTCTCTGAGGCTGGGGGAGCCTAATACTGTCATCTCCAAGCCCGGCTCAGCTCTTTTCGCAAACGTTGCTCACCTGGCTCACCTGGTCAGGTACTGGAGAGAGAACCAGGAGGAGCAGCGGGCTTGAGTTCAGATCTTGGAGATCCAGAGCTTGAGAACAAATGAGGAAACCGAGGCAGGTCCAGAAGGGTGGGGGGGACTTGGCCAACCAGCCACGGTGGAACTCAGGCCCGGGGCCTCTAGTTCTGGCTGATGAGTAACCCAGCAGCAGCTGGTTCCCTGAGCTTGTGGCTCTTGTGGTCAAGCACAGAGTTGAACCAGAAAGGAGAATCACCAGTGACGGTGCTTCTCCTTCCTCCATGCATTTGCCCAGGCTGTGCCCCCTGCCTGGGATGCACTCCCCTCCTGTCTTCTAACTCGCGGAGCCCCTAGTTCCTCCAAGGCCCACCTTGTTTCTGCATGAGGCCTCTGCCCAGGTGAGGCCTGTAACCAGCTCTGCGTCCATGCTGGGTCAGCTTCTCTGAGGACGCTTTGTTCCCTTTGGTTGGCGGAGGGCAGCTCCTGCTTCCTGTGCCCACCCTCACCCCCAAGCACCTTGCACATAGTCAGGGCTTCCTGGACATTTGGTGCATTAAATGGAGCCGAGTTCCCTTATTTCGGTATTTGGGGCTTCAGCTTTTGTTCCGAACTTCATCCTCATCCTCCCTGAGGACTCGGGGGCCCAGAACTAGGACACCGTCCTTTTCTCACAGTGACTCGGGGGCAGGTAGTGCAAGGAACATCACCTGTGACCAGCAGGTAGACTGAGGCTCGTGCCCTGAATCCCGGAGCAAGCCAGCGGGGCCAAAGCTTCCATGGACTCCAGGCTGCTCTGCCAGCCTAGGGGTTTGTCCCCGCCAGCGTTCCCCGGGATCGTGCTGGCTGATGCCAGGGTCCCGTGCCCATCAGCAGCACCACACGGCATCCTCCCGGGGCCGGACAACTCTGGCCCGCTTTGGGCTCAGCTCTCGGAGCCGGGAGCCGGCGGGGACCCAGAAATCCCCATCCCGGGTTCTGGCCTAAGTTAATGAAAGGCCTGGGAAGGAACAAAGCGGCCGATCACACAGTCACTGAGCCCCGACCTTGTCCAAATAACAGCCCCGGCTGTTTGCACAGAGAAAACACAAAGTAATAACAGAGAAACCCCCGGTCGGGGAGGCCGCGGAGCTTCCGAGCTCGAGACACCTGAACACATAGATGGCGTTGCCGGGGCGCGCTGGGCCGCCCACCCCATGTGGACACTGGATCCAGCCAGATCCAGATGGACGCTGATCCAGACCCAGCCCAGGGGGACACCAGACCCTGCCCGCCCCAGGGGGACACCGGACCCCGCCCGCCCCAGGGGGACACCGGACCCAGCCCGCCCCAGGGGGACAATGGATCCAGCTAGATCCAGGTAGACACTGATCCAGGCCCGGCCCAGGTGGATGGTGGATCCAACTGGACCCAGCCTGCCCTATTTGCACGCCGGATCCGGCAAGATCCAGGTGGACGCTGATCCAGGCCTGGCCCAGGTGGACACCGG
Source organism: Sminthopsis crassicaudata (assembly GCF_048593235.1). Lineage (NCBI taxonomy): Eukaryota > Metazoa > Chordata > Mammalia > Dasyuromorphia > Dasyuridae > Sminthopsis > Sminthopsis crassicaudata. Next base: position 472,569,517 of record NC_133620.1, on the reverse strand, counting down.
ACCCAGCCCATCCCAGGTGATGCTGGATCCAAGTGGACCCAGGCCCGCCCCAGGGGGACGCCGATCCAGGACCGGCCCACGCCAAGCTGTTGGCGCACCTCCTTCCTAGGACTTGGGAGAATTAATAAGCCTAATAGGCCGGCTTTATTTCATTAATTACACGCCTTGTGCCTTCTCCAGCGCCCATAAAGCATCCCACAGGTTGGCCCAACACGGGCCGTATTGATCACCAGCCAGGGCGATATTTATTTCTCCTCGGCCCCGGCCGATAAATCCCGGCTTCTGGCCTCCTTTATCGGCTGGGGGGATTTACAGTGACCCCTTCCCTGAGAAGCGCCGTAATTAGGGAATAAATATCCGTGGCCATTGTTGCGCGGCTCAGCCCTTGTTTGGGGCCGGCCCCTTAGCAACGCGGCCCGGGAGAGAAGGCATGCATGTGAGGGAGCACTGGGCTGCTAAGCCCTCCCCCGGCCCCCGAGCAGGGCCGCCCCTGCAGAGACAGGAAGCCCCCCCTGTTTTCTCAGCACATTGTTCCGGGCCCCTCCCCCCGACCTCTCCTCCCAGTTCCTGTTTTGCTGGAGGCAGGAAGACTCTGGAAATTCCTTGCTGCTAGCTCTTTTTTCTCCCTCAGCCCTCCCCGGCACAATTAAAAAGTGGGGACTCGGGGACCTCCGCCCCCACCCACCCCGGGCCCCGAAACAGCTCTGGGGCCCTGCCGAAGCCCTCCCCGGCTGCGGGGCGTCCGGCCAGTGGCCACTGGGCCTCTTGTGGGTCCTCGGGCGGCTTGGGACAGGGATGCTCTTGAGTGCCCAGGCAATAAAATGTGACAATGTCATGGGGGGGGCGGTCGGCCGGATGCAGACTGAAAGCCTGCTGGGGTGGAAGGTCAAAAGGTGACGCTGGCAAACCCAAATGACATTTCCGGAGTCCCAGCTGCTTGAAAGGGACCCAAGGGGAGAGCGTGGATGCGGAGACACCCCTGGGGGTCTGGGCAGGGTGGGCTTGGAGGCGGGCCGGAGGCTCCTGCAGCCAGAACCCAGAAGGTGATTGCCCAAAGTAATGAGGGGCAGAGGTGGACTCGAACCCAGAACTCCCGGCTTCAGACCCACGCCTCTCATTGTGAAGGATGGGCTTGTCCTGCTGCATCCTTGATAAACTCCCCGGGCATGAGTGTCATAAAATTGAAAGCTCTCTGGAACCTAGACTTAGAGGCGGACTGGGGCTCCTTCTGTGGAGGCGGCAGAGAAAGGGAGTGTCGGGGGGGGGGGGGTCACGGGAGCCCAGACTGCAGCTGGAAGGACCCCACCTCTCGCCCAGTGACTTCTTTTACAGATGAGGAAACTGAGGCAGACAGGGACTCCTCCAAGGTCACAAGCCCAGGCTTCGAACGCAAATCTGTCCATTTTTCCTTTAGACCCCCGCCCAAAGTCAGAGGCTCCCGAGAATTTATCTGTAGTTCTTGTAACTTTGTGGGAAGGAGCCATTCAGCAGTGTTTGGCCTTGGCCCCCAACGCCAGCAAGGGGCCGGGTCATCCTCAGACACTGGGGCCATCCTGGCCGCTTCTGACTGGAGAGGGAAGGAAGGGAGAGAAACACATTTTTTCTTCCCAACCAGTACAAAGGAAGGTCTGTTGTATCCCCAGCATGGAGAGCACTCGGCTTGGGGTCTGTGTTCAAGTTCTTCCTTCCAGGTGTTCCAGATGGGAGGGAGGGACACCCTGTAAAAAATGGCCAGTCAGGAAAAGGACACCAGGCGGGGCCGGTGTCAAAAGGGACTCGAGAGGGCAGTCAGATACTCGAGTCAGGCCATGAGGCTCTAAAAGCCGCACAGGATCTGAAGCTGATCCTGGAAGCGATGAGGAACCAGTGGGATGGAGTGCTAAGGGTGATACACGTTTGCATCGACTCCGGTTACAATTCTACAGTGGGCATTTTTTTTAGGCATTTGATTTGTAAACTCTTAGAGCGAAATGTCACTTGCTGGGAACCAGTATGGGTTCACTTAGCGGAACTCAATTCATTTCTTTTCTTTCCTAATCTTTCTTTTTCTTCCTTTCTTCCTTCCTTTCTTTCTTTTTTCTTTTTCTTTCTTTCTTTCTTCCTTCCTTCCTTCCTTCCCTTTTCTTCCTTCCTTTTTCTTTCTTTTCTTTCTTTCTTCTCTTTCTTTTTCTTCCTTTTTCTTTTTTCTCTTTCTTTCCTTCTTTTTTCTTTCCTTCTTTCCTTCCCTTTCCTTCTTTCCTTCTTTCTTCTTTCCTTCCTTCTTTCCTTCTTTCTTTCTTTCCTTCTGTCTTTCTTTCTTTCCTTCTTTCTTTCTTTCCTTCTTTCTTTCTTTCTTCTTTCTTTCTTTCCTTCCTTCCTTCCTTCTTTCTTTCTTTCAAGAATTAACTGTTTTGTTAGATCAAAGGAATCCTGGAGACATATTGTATCTTGATCTTAGCCAAGCGCATGGCAGAGACTCCCATATCCTTGGGGACAAGATGTTGAAGTGTGGGCGAGATGACAGAGTCCGAAGGATTTATAGCTAGTTGAGCAGGCTTACCCAAAGAGAGTGGAATAGTGATTAATGTTGCAGTGCCATCCTGGAGGGAAGTTTCTAATGGAGCAGCCGAGGACTCTGTCCTTGGGATTATCCTGTCCAATATTTTTATCAGTGACTTAGATGAACTCTTAGGAGGCTGCTTATCAAACTGACACAAAGCTCAGAGGGAAGAAATAGTGAATATGAAAAATGACAGAAGCAATATTCAAAACAATAAAACATTTGCCTGACACTGAGAGAGTGAAATTGTACAAGGATAAACAAAGTTTTTTTTCAAGTTTTATCGATTACCTTTGCTCTTTACACCATCCTGAAATCAATGTGTGCCCCATTCTCACCATATAACATTTCCTTGTCTCAAAATTAAAATAAATCCAAAAATTTTAAATTAAAAAAAAACAACAAAAAAAAGATAAATAAAACTAGCCCAAACCACATCTAATGGTGTGTGTAACATGTGGCCCACGTAGGCCCCCACATCTCTCCCAAAAAAAAAGAGGGGATCGTTACTCATCTGCTTTCCAAGATGGAGACAAAATGTTTCTGTTGCTCTGGGTTCAGCTTCTCCAAAGACTTGTTGTCATTTGTGTTCCCATAATCATTGTGTAACTTGTTCTATTGCCTGAATATTGGTTCCTACCAGTCTTCCTGTGGGAATTGCTCTTGTTCTTCCTTTACTCTTTCTTTCCAAGAGAACCAATGGCATCACAGGTGATGTCTTGACTTGTTGTGGGAATTGTATTTAAGTAAGGCGAGCATTCGGCTTTTCTTAGTCAAAGATATTGGTTCGATATTGTGATGAAGGATGGACCAGATCGGGGAAGGGGGTGAGAAAGATCTATGTCTTCTATTGGAATCATGATTCTTAGAGCTGGAAGGGACCTTAGAGATCAGCTGTCTGATCCCTTTATGGGACCAGAGAGGTCACACAGGTACCGAGTGACAGACCCGGTCTTCCCACGGGGACACCCTGATAGGCATTGGCCAATGACCTAATGAAATCCGAGAACAGCTCTCATCTATGTCATGTCTATCTATATTATCATGTCTTGCTTAAATAGAGAAAGCTCTTTCTTCCAGATAGCACGTCTAACAATCAGCTAAACCTTTCCAAAAAGAGGGGAATAGGGATCCATCTGTCCAGAGATTCAAAAAACTTAACCTAAAACAGTAAAAAGAAAGAAAAAAATATTCTTTGGGTTCCAAAATTTGCCCTTTACCTCATTTTGAAAATGGAGGCAGCCAGAACTGATCATGTTACTTCCCTGCTCCAGAAAATTCTGTGGCTTTATTGCTTTCAGGATAAAATGCCAAATCCTTTTTTTGGCTGTTCACATTTTGGCTCTGGACTACTTTTGCAGCCTCATTTTCTAACTCCCTATCACATATTCCACACTTGAGCCAAACTGGTCTCCATCCTGTTCCTTACGTATGATGTTCCATTTCCCACCTCCCTGCATTTGCCCGGAATACCCTCCCTTCTCACCCTTTGTCTCTTGTAATGCTTGCCTCCCTTTAAGGCTAAGCTTACGTACCTTCCCCTTCAAGAGGCTTTTCCTGATTTCCCCATTTTTAGTGTCCCCTTTATTGCCCCCTTATTTTGCACCAATCCTCTCCTTGCTGTCTCTATCTTCCAGTAGACTTCAAGTTCCCCGAAGACAAGGACAGTCTCATTCTTGCTCTAATATTGCCCTTATGCAGTCAGGACTACTTAAGAATCGCTCCTTGACTGATTGATTTTCCATCTTGAGTTTTTTGGTGCTCAGCACAAGGTCGATCGCAGGTCAGTGAATTTGGAGGCCAAAGAAACTATGAACCTGCTCCATCATTGAGGTGCCGAGGGGACAAGGTCAGGATTCTCTGACGCCCCTGTTCCTCTCCCCTTTCCCTGAGTTCTCACCTCTGCCAGATCCGAATCCCATGTGATCCAGGCTCTCCACGAGATCTCAGGTGTTCTCGTCAGCAATTACCGATAATAACTGTTCCTCTGATTCTCCTTGTCATTGGCCGGGAGAAATAAAGGCTTACATTAGCTGAAAATAGCACCTTGTCTGGTTTATCGTTCATCTGTTTTGGTAAAGAGTTATTTACTTTCAAGCCACTTTGCTTCCATCTTGGCAGGCGCTAAACCTACTAGTTTTAAATAAAATGTTTATCTTGGAGGGAGGGGGATGTAGGGACAACATTAGCAGCAAGGTCAAGCATTGCAGGAAAGCCCTTGCTGTGGAACCCAGGTCTCCTGGGTCAGGTCCATGCCCCAAGGCTCCCATACCCAATTGTGGGTGTGTGTTCCATTCATTCTTCCAAAGCCAGGAAAAATAAAACCTCTGTTTATGCCTTTGGCCATCCCAGTAAACATATTGATGTCCCATAAGCTCAGTCTCGGGGGCTTTTTCCCTGGAACAGAAGAAGATGTTGGCCCTGAGTGGATATTATTTGGAAAGAAGAGACAAAATATTTGCCGGCAGTCCTTCGGTTGTACCTTTGCCTTTGATTTTTAGGGAGCAGGTCTGTGTCTTCCCCCTGATTAGTGGTGCTCAGTCTCATTTCCGCTGCCTCTTATTCAGCTGATTTATTTAAAGGTATGTCAGCACAGGGCTGAAATGAAGCACTGAGCCTCCTCTTTCTGCTCCTTGCTGACCGCTCCAATAATTCATTTTTTAGCTCATTAGCTAACGGGGGATGTGAGCAGTGGTCCTTCAGGGGATTGGAACGAGGAGAGGTGATCTACTGCTGACAACTCTGCTCTTGGACTGGCCTTCCTCTGGGAACGAGGAAGGCTCCAGCAAGACAAGCTGTGGATCCCCTAAGTCAAATTGGGCCATCGGGGCAACAATTATAGTATTTATGTGTGAGGTACAATTTCTAGGGTGAACAGATTTAGCAGAGAGAGACAGATACAGAGACACAGAGACAGAGAGACTGAGGCTGAGACTTTGGTATTAGCCATACACGTAAAAGTTGAAGGAACAAGATTAGAAGCCAGGTATTATATAGAGCACCTGAAGTCAGAAAGACCCGAATTCAAATCCCGCCTCTGATAATCTGGACAATGCTGTCTGCCTCAGTTTCCTTACTTGTAAAATGGAGATAATAATAGTGGTTTCATTGTAGAGATCAAATGAGGTAATAATGGTAAAGTGCTGAGCACAGTGCCTGGCACATAAGTGCTGTATATATGATAGCTATTATTATCGTCATCATTTTTAGTGTTACTAAAAATTAAGGGAGCCTATGCGAGAGATTATCTCTAGGAACGTTATTGACAAAAGAGAAGAAGTGAAGGTTTGGGAAGTAGAGGGAGGTAGGCAAGACTTTGGGTTGGGACATGGCAGACTATTTATTCTGGGAGAGACAGACAGACAGACAGACAGAGAGCGTGCATCCTGGGTGGGTCTTCATCAGGGGCCACCACATTTCAGTGAGAAGCTGCTCCATCCAGCTGTCCCATTCTAAATGACAGGATGGTGACAGTGCTGGGCTTGGAGTCACGAAGCCACGGGTTTGAATTCTGCCTTAGACACTGAACCCCAGGGTGACACTGGGCCCATCCCATCACTCCTTTGGGTCTCAGCTTCCTCATCTATTAAATGAGGAAGATTGGAAGGCATGATACAGTAAGAAGTGTTCCAAGTCTGTGATCCTTCTTATATACATCCTTCAAAACAAATATATTGAAAGAAAGAGAAAGAAGAGAGGAGAGGAGGAGAAGAGAGACAGAGAGGAACAGAGAAGAGGAAAAGAAAGGAAAGGAAAGGAAAGGAAAGGAAAGGAAAGGAAAGGAAAGGAAAGGAAAGGAAAGGAAAGGAAAGGAAAGGAAAGGAAAGGAAAGGAAAGGAAAGAAGAAAGGAAAGGAAAGGAAAGAAGAAAGGAAAGGAAAGAAGAAAGGAAAGGAAAGGAAAGGAAAGGAAAGGAAAGGAAAGGAAAGGAAAGGAAAGGAAAGGAAAGGAAAGGAAAGGAAAGGAAAGGAAAGGAAAGGAAAGGAAAGGAAAGGAAAGGAAACTCATTCTCCAATTATGTAATTTTTACCCCATTTTTTGCTTTATACTCCAAAATTCTCAGCTCTTTTCCCAAGAGAATAGCATTATAATAGTTTTTGAGTTGGAAGATACCGTGGACTTCATATAATCCAACTCCCTCATTTTGCAGATGAGGAAACTGAGGCTGGAGAGAGTAGATAGAAGGAAGGGGCACTTAAGGTCCTTGAGTTCATTATCTTGAGTCCTGTCCAAGCTGGGGCCTCCCGACTTAGACAGAAGCTCCTCCCATCCCCTGGAAGCCCCATAGTTCTACTTAACCCTCTGCCCCTACTCCCGTCCCTCGGAAAATGAGGAGAACATGGCTGAATGGTGAATAAAGAAGAAGTGTTGATTTAGAGCTTGGATTTCCTCCGAGCAGCCCCTCGTGGTTACATAAAGGATGCCACAGCTTGTGTGCAAAGCCCTGGGCGGGATATTGTTGCCAGGCCAAAAGGACAAAGGAGGGATGGATGCACACAGGATCCTTCTTTGTAAACTTCTGGGCTGGAAAGATGCTGCTCAGAAAGGAATCTCCAGCTAAAGGAACCTTGCAGGTCCCCTCATCTCCGGCCCAGAGAGAGGAAGGGATCTGCCCTTCGTGTGGTGGAAGGAAACCACCTCGTCCCAACCTTCACTTAATGGTGAATGAAGACCTAGAGGAGAAATCCAGAGAACCGTGGGCTTGGACTTGGGAAAACCCAACTCAAATCCTACTTGAGACACTTACTGGATGTCACTCTAGGCAAGACACTTCACTCTTTCTGTGCCTCAGTTTCCTCGTGGGAAATGAGCTGGTTGGATCACTGGTCTCTGATCCTAGGATCTGGAGCGGGAAGGCCCCAATCCCACCAGCCTTCAGTTGAATGAAGAGAGCGGGTTCCCCAGCCAGGTGGAGGAAGTTGAGCTGCCCCCACTTAACCACTCGGGTGGGCCGCTGCTGCTGTGCGTTTGGGTGGGGCGGTGGATTGAAGGGAAGGGAAGAGCCGAGCACCAATGGCCACATTTAAAACGCATTAAGAGTTCATGTTCGCTGTGGACATATTGATGTATGGAAAGAGAGGAGCAGTGCTATGTAATTATAATTGCTCTCTTGCTAAGGGATTTTGAAATATAAAGAGAAAATTCCATCGCTGCAGCGGGTGTTATAACCCCTGTGATAAGTTCTGGCTTTATCACTTGTGATGATTTTGCAATAACTATTAAAAAGCAACTGGAAGGATATTAAATTGTTCAGGGAAACGATGCCCACGGAGAAAGACGGATGGTCCAGGCTCCAGACGGCCCACGTCAATTTCCCTTCTCTGCTCCATTGGTCAGTTCCACCTTTGCCCCTTTCCTCCAGAATCCCAGGGGACTTGGCGGTTGTCCAGGCCAGGGATGCTTTGGGCTCTGGAGGCTGCTGGCTCTGAAATGGTGACTCCCCAAAAGCAGACTTTGGGGGGGGTTTGTCCCCTCTCCCCCCCACTCCCCCTACACATCACACATTGTTTCCCTCTCCTTTGCCATTGTCTTCCTTGTGCAGTGGGAGTTTTGATCTGGCTGTCCATCTGCGAGGGGGATAATGAGGGATGTCCTGCTCAGCTACAGGGAAATGCTTGTCCTAGAAATCTGGGGATGAAAGGAGTCCGAGGGGTGATTCGGAGGTCACTCCACTTGGACCAGGAAGTGATGCACAACTAATCCACATTTACTGAGGAAGAATTTGTTTGCCTAAGTATTTAAAAACAGATTAGGTCTAACCTGACACTAGATTACCAGGAATAATGTCAACAGGGTTGAAAGGTGTAAACAGTGCCTTTCTTTGGGGACTCGGGCAGAAAATGGCCTGGGTAATGAGTTTTCTCCCTAGAGCTCCTTCCTTGGGGGGCTTGGCTGAACACTGATCCCCATGTGGAGATCCTGAGTCTGAGGGATTTAGCGCGAGCTCTCCCAAGTCCAGGAGAAGCCGGGGCTGCTATTCTTTAAATAGAAGGACTTTTCCTCTTCTTCGTCATCATCACGAAGTAGTTGTCGGAATCCCTAATTGCTGGGGGTGGGGGGTGTCGGGCTTAGCGAGACACTGTTCTTGTGGGCTTCCAATTTGAAGGGCAACTTGAAAAGGCCAGCCCTGCTCTTTGAAAAATGCTGACATTCTTTGTCTAGAGAGTGATACTGTCGAGTTCCTGTTCAGAAGTGCGAGCCTTTCTGTTTGAAGTCAGGCTTGCTTCCCTGCCCCCTCCTTTGAGGAGCCAAAATGAGCAGAATTACTCAGTGCAGAATGGAAAGTGTATTGCCCCACCAGAGGCAGGGGGGACCAGCTCCGCTGCTTCCTATGGGGGTGACCCCGCAGGAAAATCGGCAGCCTTTTCTCGGCCTGGTTTCTCCATCTGTCAAAAGAGAGAGACAGGCTAGAGAAGCTACAGGGTTTCTTCTAGCACTAAAGGTGTGATCCAAAGCAAGCCGGTGGTCCTGATATTTTCTAAATGGTCACATGAAATCGGACGGCTGTCAGGGGCCCAGCCCCTCTTTTCCCCTCTTCCAAAGCACAGGCCGGGGTCCAAGCGTCTACACACAGATACCCAGCATTGAATCCTTCTGCCCCTTAGCCCAGGGGACCAAGTGTCTACACACAGACACCCAGCATTGAATCCCTCTGCCCCTTAGCCCAGGGGACCAAGTGTCTACACACAGACACCCAGCATTGAATCCCTCTGCCCCTTAGCCCAGGGGACCAAGTGTCTACACACAGATACCCAGCATTGAATCCTTCTGCCCCTTAGCCCAGGGGACCAAGTGTCTACACACAGATACCCAGCATTGAATCCCTCTGCCCCTTAGCCCAGGGGACCAAGTGTCTACACACAGACACCCAGCATTGAATCCCTCTGCCCCTTAGCCCAGGGGACCAAGTGTCTACACACAGATACCCAGCATTGAATCCTTCTGCCCCTTAGCCCAGGGGACCAAGTGTCTACACACAGATACCCAGCATTGAATCCCTCTGCCCCTTAGCCCAGGGGACCAAGTGTCTACACACAGATACCCAGCATTGAATCCCTCTGCCCCTTAGCCCAGGGGACCAAGTGTCTACACACAGATACCCAGCATTGAATCCCTCTGCCCCTTAGCCCAGGGGACCAAGTGTCTACACACAAACACCCAGCATTGATCCCTCTGCCCCTTAGCCCAGGGGACCAAGTGTCTACACACAAACACCCAGCATTGAATCCTTCTGTCCCTTAGCCCAGGGGACCAAGTGTCTACACACAGATACCCAGCATTGAATCCTTCTGTCCCTTAGCCCAGGGGACCAAGTGTCTACACACAGATACCCAGCATTGAATCCTTCTGCCCCTTAGCCCAGGGGACCAAGTGTCTACACACAGATACCCAGCATTGAATTCTTCTGCCCCTTAGCCCAGGGGACCAAGTGTCTACACACAGATACCCAGCATTGAATCTTTCTGCCCCTTAGCCCAGGGGACCAAGCGTCTACACACAGATACCCAGCATTGAATCCTTCTGCCCCTTAGCCCAGGGGACCAAGTGTCTACACACAAACACCCAACATTGAATCCTTCTGCCCCTTAGCCCAGGGGACCAAGTGTCTACACACAGATACCCAGCATTGATCCCTCTGCCCCTTAGCCCAGGGGACCAAGTGTCTACACACAAACACCCAGCATTGAATCCCTCTGCCCTCACTCTTTTCAGCCCAGATTGATTTCGCCAAACATTTTTCTTTAGCAAGGTCACCAGCATTCTAAGGCTGTGTAACCAACACCGCCATACGCTGTACCATCATCTCAATCCTAAGAAAGTTGCTCCTCAGGAATTCCCCTTTATTATTGGCAAGTGATAGAGGTCTTACCTCCTTTTTGCTACTGCCCCGGATGGAGGAGAGAATCACAGAATCAGAGCTGTCATTTGGGAAGGACTTTGAAGATTATCGGAGAAGCCTAGCACCATACATTTCAAGTTAGACAAGATGCTAATAGTCCCCTAGTACCCTCCCTCCCTTATCTCCTCATTTTCAAACAAAGAAACTGGACCTTGAGGGAGAAAATTGACAAGAGACTGGAGATTTTTCTAGAATTTACAATTCAGGAAACTGAGGACCAGACACCCAACATCACACAGCTACCAAGTGGCCAAATCGATTTTTGAACCCAGGTCCTCTGGCTCTACAGCCTCTTTGTGCCGTGCTGTGCTAGTCTCCTGGGTATCCTCTGGCCCGCACTGCTCTGTCTTCTCCTCCTCCCCCAACCCCAGGAGAATGCCATTTTCTTGAGGTCAAAGACTGATCGCTTCTTTTATTCCCAGTTCAAATGGAGCTGAATTGTATACCATAGGTGCTTAATATACTTACTGAACAGGGCTGAGAGAATTTGATATAAGCTTGTTCTCCACAAGCACAAAGTCTTTAATTTCCACCTAGAAACTTAAATCCTGACTTGGAACATCCTTGCCACAGCTGGAACTATGGTGTGGGGTCCCCAGATAGGCAACCCCAAATGCTGGGGATTCAGGGAGCCTGCCTGAAACCTCCTGGCCACATCCTCCCTTGGGTTGCCCTGGGAAGGACACACGGAGTTGGACGGGGTGAGAAAGTTTCCCCTGCGTGGAGAGTCTAATGGGCAATGTGGACTAGGAAACCAGTATTTTGGAAGGTGATTTGTTTGTTTATTAGAGTGTGAACTTCTGGAGGGCAGGGGCTGTCTCTTTTGTATATAGGTCCCCCATATGTAGCATATGAACAGGTGCTCAATAAATGCTTTTTTTTTTCTTTTTAAAATAAACTTGATGAACATAAACAGACATTAGGAATCCATTTCCTTGGTCTAGGCAGCTTCCAGGTGAGGGGAGGCCTTCTCCCAGTACAAGCTGGAGCCTTCTGACTCATTTTGGGAGCCGAGGGAAAGAGACCCAACACCCAAATCCCCCTGGGGTTCTGAGGCTACCTCTTTATTGTCATGTGCAAAGAAGAACAGAAAAAGAGGCCAGGATTTTTTTTTCAGTCAGTTAATAAAAAAATTATTAAATATCTTTCTATTTCAAGGGATAGAAAGAAAGGTAAAAGACAGTTATTAATATCAAGAATCTCAGAAGCGATTTGATTATTGACTGCATTCATATAAATATAATATACAGATTTGTCAAGGTTCTATCCTGGTATACTCTGGTCTCATCAGATCGGACCTACGACATTAAACTTCGTTCTCGGAATCACTTACAAGACAGAATGTTAACAAACGGGACTGAGCACGTGCATGATGGTGACATTTGTCAGGGTGGGTGGGCCCAAGAGTCCCAGAGTTTTGCACTCACTCATTAATATAAAAATAAAAGAAATACTCCTTCTGGTGTCTAATGTTTTGCCTTTCTCTAAGCTCCTGGGAGATAGGGGGAGCTTTATTAGCCTTCTCTTGCGTTTGCTAACCTAGAATCTGGTGTCTCCCCAATTGCTCTTCCAGGGAAGAAAAGGAGCGATGGATACGAGCTAAGTATGAGCAGAAGCTCTTCCTGGCTCCTCTGCCATGTATGGAACTCTCTCTGGGCCAGCACCTGCTGAGGGCCACGGCAGATGAGGACTTGAGGACTGTCATCCTGCTCCTGGCCCACGGGTCCCGGGAGGAAGTGAATGAGACCTGCGGGGAGGGTGACGGACGCACGGCTCTCCACCTGGCCTGTCGGAAGGGGAATGTGGTCCTGGTACAGCTCTTGATCTGGGTAAGTTTCCAGCTTGCGGTGGGGGGAGAAATCGAGCCACTCGCTCGGTCTTTCCCCATAGCATGAAGAGGGGGAAAGTCAGAGAAGCTCAGGAAACGTTCTGGACTCTGCCCTTGCTTCTCCATTCGCTGATCTCTCACTCTCCACTTATGTGACTCGGAGAGGGCCACTTCCACCTCTGGGCCATGAGTTTCCTCCTCTGTCAAACTCATAGTAAGGGCTTCTAAAGCAATAAAAAGTACTCACTATGAACTGGAAGGGATCTTTGAAATGATCTAAGTCTGAGCTTCACTCCAGGGAGGTTAAATCTATGGCCCAATGTCACAAATGGCAGAATAGGGAATAAAACCCTGATCTTCAGATTTTTTCCCCATTATCTTTAACTTCTATTAGAGTTCAGCAATAAAGATTTATTAAGAACCTAAGAAAATCATGAAAAAAAATTTGGTGGCTCAGACTAGTGATCTAAGATTCTTTTCAGATGTAAATCAGTGATTTCCTGCCATGTGCCCAAAGTCCTGCTACCCCCATTCTTTCAGTGCTAGTCCCGTGCCATAGGGGAACATCAGTGTACCAGCTGGCCTTGCTCTGACATGCTCAAATTAACAAGGTGTCCTTTGACATTGATCACATAAGTAATATTATTCCCATTTTACAGATGGGGAACAAATTCAGTGACTGACTCCCCCAGGATTCACAACTGATCATAAATGAAAATAGAATTCAAAACCCAGCTCTTTCCACTGCTCCATCCAGCATTCATGGGCACCCTTATTGTTCTGACTAGTAGGGAAATTGGGATCCCACTTGGCTCTGCCTGGGGCCCTCCCCTCCCACCAGCTCACCCAGCCGATCCGCCTCCTCCCCCCACTTTCATGTATGTATTTCATTCATTCATCTCATCATCACACTATTTTATGCCAACAATGACACAGCACAACAGCCCGTGCCCTCCCCGAGCTTACATTCGGCCCGGGAGGCAGGGGCCTGACATGGACACAAATGACTTGTCTGTGCATGTTGTAGTCTCTGCTAGCAGAATGTCAGGGCTATTTTTTCTTTTGTTCTTTGTGTCTCCTGCGCCTGGCATAGAGCTTTCCACAGAGAGCTTTTGCCAAAAGATTCCAACCTGGCCCAACCAATCCCGATCCACTCCAACAAGCATCTTTTATTTATAACTTTTATTTGTTTAGATGCTTCCTGGAGTGGATCGGGTTGGGTTGGGCCAGGTTGGAATCTTTTGGCAAAAAAATCCCTCTGACCTCAAAATGGCGAGTGCGCAAAGATCCAAAAGAACAGAAGTGGCTCCAATGAGGCATCCCATAGGTAAACATCCCAAAGTTGGGAGCCTCTTTGCTAGCAGTTTTCTGAAAACTTGCTCTTTCTCAGACTTAAATCTTTCCATGCTTGACTTCAGGTCAAAGATCCCACCCAGATCAAAGGCTAGTTTTTTGATGTTTCTAAGAAAAAAAAAATCCCTTCTACCTTTTTGCCTTATACAAATTTTATACAATATAAATTTACAAATACAATTTGTAAATTATACACAAATTCAAATTTTTTAAAAAACTTGAACAGCAAATTCACTTCTCCAGGATCTGTGTCTTTCCTCCTCATTCCTAGAATGCAGAAATTACAAATGGTGGCAAGTAAGTCCCCAATCTGTTTTTCCTGAGGCACCTGCTTTATTTCTGATTCATGTTCACTTAAGGGAGGGCCTCAGAAAAAAATCCATCTTGATGCATTGGCCAAAAATACTAATCGGATGGAAGACATATTTGTCCACTCTTCTGAGGCACCGAGCAGTGTCTGTGGGCTGGATTCCCCCAGTGGGACATGACACAGAAATTACCCAACTTGTTTCTTCTTCGTGCTTGGAGGTGTTCCATAACATTCAACTTGATCAACTTTAATAAGTGTGCAGAGCCCCATCTAAGGTGCTAGAGATTGAAATGTTCCTGTTTCCAGGATGTGAGGGACAGGTCACCCAATATCCACAGTACAGGCACAAAATGGCCTGGAAGAGCCTGGGGAGCCTCATATATGGGCCGGATGATACTTGTCATTGTTGTTGGGGGATTCTCTCCCAATCATAAGGTCATAGAGTTAGAATAAAATTAGCCTTGGAACTCATTTCAAATACCCTGCAAAATATAAATGAGGAAACTCAGTCAGGAAAGTGTTAAATTATCAATTTGTCAAAGATCATAGATTTGGAGCTGAAAGGGATCTTGGAGGTCATTTTATCTGACCTCATTTTACAGAAAAGGAAACTGAGGACCAGGGAGGTAAGTGTCTGGTAGAGCCCAAGTCTTCTTAGTCATTTCTTGTACTTCAAGCCTTCTGCTTTATCTACTAACTAAACTACCCAACCTCTCTGGTTCTGGAAGTGCCCACTCTTCCAAATCTGAATCTCATAATAATAATGACAATAAAAGAATTTGTATAATACTACAGATATCATTTCATTTGCCCTCATAACAGTCCTGTGAGATCCCATTTTACAGATGAAGAAGCCGAGACAGACAGGAGTTAGGTGGCTTGCCCTTGATCACACAGCTAGTAAGTTTGGGAGGTGAGATTTCCTGATTTAGATCAGCAGAGTTCCAAGGTCTGAGGTTCAGATTCTGCCTCTGACCCACACTCTTTGTTTGCCCTTGATCGGGTCATCTGCCCCTCATTGTTCCAGGTGCCAGTCTGCGTTTGACCAGGGAGTTTTCTAAGTTTATTTTTTTCCTTGTAACTACCACCACCCACTAGAAAAATCACATTTCTTAAAAACAGAGTAAATTAAGTTGAGATAAGTCAGAAATTAGAATGGAAAATGGAGAGCTCTCAGTGACGCATCTCTTTTATTTGCTTTTGTGTTTTTCAGATATATAAAGAGATTGAAAGAATGTAGGGATGTGGTCCAACTGTCCAGGTCCTGAGGCTAGGGGGTGTGCTATTTCCCAATGCATTTCCCCCTTAATTTCATATTCAATTCCATACACATTAGTGAAGCACTCACTTAAAAACAGCCCTAGGGTAGAAAGACCAAGATGTAGCAAATATTTATTTGGCACCTATTATGTTCCAGATTCTGTACTAATGCTGGGGATCCAAAGCCACAGCAAAAATAGTCCCTGCCCTCCAGGAGCTTATAATTGAATGAGGAACTTTCACTTTCCCTGAAGTTTTCTCTTCCCCTCAGTGCTGAAAATGTTTTCTCCCTGGCATTTATGCAAAAATAATCCCTGCCTTCAAGCAGCTTATAATGAAAGCTTTCCCAGTATCCCTGAAGTTTTCTCTTCCCCTCAGTGCTGAAAATGTTTTCTCCCTGGCATTTATGCAAAAATAATCCCTGCCTTCAAGCAGCTTATAATGAAAGCTTTCCCAGTATCCCTCAAGTTTTCTCTTCGCCTTGGTGCTGAAAGTGTTTTCTCCCTGGCATTTATGCAGGAATAATCCCTGCCCTCAAGGAGTTTATTGAGGAGTGAAGAGCTTCCAATGCACTTATCCCTGAAGTTTTCTCATCCCCTCCCAGCTGACAGTGTTTTCTCCCTCTCTCTGCCAGAGTTTCTTCATCTGGAAAATGTGGGCACCGAGTTAGAATTAGCCTGACGCTGAGGTTCTTTCTAGCTCCAGATCCAGTATAGGAGGAAGGGCGTGCGGTTAATGAGTGTGTCTGTCTGTCTGTCTGTCCTGGATCTCTTAAGAAGAACTCTCGTGAAGCCTTTGAAACGTTTCTTCTTTTAAATGCACAAAACGAAATATATAAAGAATTACAAAAAGAAACCATGCGTCAGAATGCGGTGGGGCTTTTTCGTTGTGTTTTAGTTTTTAATGTTTGCCCTGGTTCAGCCCCAAGAGTGAAGGGACAAGTCCCCCCCTGGCCTCCCCCCTCTAAAACGGGCTCTCTTCTCCCCGCAGTATGGCGTGGACGTCATGGCCCGGGACGCCCACGGAAACACGGCTCTGGCCTACGCCCGGCAAGCCCCGAGCCAGGAGTGCATCGACATTCTCCTGCAGTACGGCTGTCCCGACGAGCGCTTCGTGCTCATGGCCACCCCGAACCTGTCCCGGAAAAACAACAACCGGAACAACAGCAGCGGCCGGATGCCCACCATCCTCTGAGTTGTGAGTGCGGCTCTGCCGGCACCCCAAATCAGCAGCCCTCCTTGTACCCTTTCTCCTCCAAATTACAGCCTGTGAGTGTCATGAGGTCCCCGTCCCCCCTCGCCACCCCAGCCCACCCCACTCCCCCCCAATCAGAGATCTGGACAAACAGGAGGAGAATAGAGGCGGAAGAGGAGGAGGGAAGAGGACCGCAGAAGGAACGATCCTCCTTAAAGATCTTAATGATGAACACAGAAAGAGGAGGAAAAAAACCAGCCTGGCCCCGGTCCCTTTGATCATGCTTAACACGCGGCATGGGACCGAGCGTTTTACGGGTTGTCCGCAGACTGTCTCGGCGAGGGATGGGGACGAGGGCGGGGGAGGGAGGCAGGGCGAAGGAAGGAGGGAGGAAGAGGAGGCAGAAGAGAGAAGGCCCGGGAACTTTCCTTAACTGCCAGTTAAGCACATCAGTACTTTTCCCCGCTCCCAAACGGAACCCCTGGATCTCATTCCCTTTGCCGAGGAGCTTGACGACATAAATCAGAAGCAAGCACAGAGTTTGTCAGGTTTGAAGCTCCTATGATGGTGTGTGTCAAATCAGTTGTAGCTAATCTGTCCAGGGAGAATACTGGCTTCATTACACTTGTATAGTTGAGCTCTTCCAGCATTACCGCTGTTTAATAGGACATGATTAGTCATCACGGAGAAAAAAGCATATTAGCTGAGAAGGTAGTTACTCGGCACGCATCGGTGATTGCCTGGATGTGATTGCAATATTCTTCCGAGCATCATATTATCTCAGACATGTTCTTCGGAGCCCTTGGAGTCCTCCTTTCTAAATTCACTGTCATAATTTAGGATCTGTTTAATTTTTCAGCCCAAAGAGAGAAAAGCAGTTGCCGAGTAGTATTTGACTGCAGTCTCCTTGGTGTTAACAACAAAATGGGAAAAAATAAATAAAAGTAACGAGGAAATCCAGAAAGGAAATCGTGAACCCTGCTAACAATCACATTTCAAGTACGTTTAGTCAACTCAATAAATGAGTCCACAGCAATTTTTTTTTTCTTTCCAGCCGAGAGAGAGAGATTTTTTTTTTTTCCTGTCCCTTTGGCCAAGGTGGGTGTGTCAAATTCAGGGGTCCCTCTCATGCTGTGTCGCCTAAGTTATACAGATTTTTGTATTGTGTCTTTAGATGAGTGTAAAATCTATTTGAATAAAAAAAAAAAGTTCACAAAGATGCATTGATTTTTGTACAGATGGATGGCACCTCCGCTGATTTGGAAATTGACCTACATGTGAACACATCAGTGGGGCAACTGGAGGGGATGGGAGGGTTCCGGGTCATTGGCCCAGAAAGGGCCCCAACGGCAGCCACTTCCCATCTATTTTTGTATATTCTCAGAGAGCGTTTTGGAATGAGGGGGTAGCCCGTTTTATTTATTTTTTAAAAGGTGCTGCTGAGCCTTGTTAGGAAGCAGAGGGGAGGGGAGGGTGGTTTTCAGCCGGGGAAACAATTTAGATGTAACACTTTTGCCGATGGAGACAAAGGGCTGGGTCTTAAGGGAAGAGGAGATTTAGCTCCTAAAACCCAAATGCTTAGGAAAGGGAGCCCGTGAATATCATTCCCCCCCCCTCATCTCCCGCTCTGGGGATCTCAGGGGGGAAGAGAGACCCGCCCCACACTGAACACTCCTTCCCGGGCTCATGGCAAAACAAACGGGATGGTTCCGAGGTGGAGGAGCAGGGATCCTGAAGAGGCCCTTGGGAGTGGAGAGGTGGAGAGATGGGTCTGCCACCGTGAGGGGGGAAATCTGGCCTGAATTAGAAAGCGCTGGCCGGTGTTTCCAATCCCACCCAGCCAAATGATTCCAGAGACTCTGTTTCCAGTTTTCTATATGTGTCATCTCTGTTTCCTTGGGAGGTTTTTAAATTTGTTTTTTGCTTTAATTTTATCTTCTTTCCTTTAAAAAAAAAAAAAAAGGAAAGGAAAAAAAGAAAAGAAAAAAAAAAAAAGATTGAGCAAAACATTAAGCACTGAGTAGAATATAAATCAGTTTCTCCTCTGAATTAAACCTCGGAAATATCAGTGTCGGGAGAAGCAGGAAGGGGGTCCCCAGGATGAGAATGCTCCCCAGATTTCCTGCCTCCCCTTTAGTGTTGGAGATACACACTCCACTCCTGCATGCCTGCTTTGTCTCTGTCTCTCTCTCTCTCCCCGTCCTTTCTGCCCCCTCCTTTCTTTCTCCCTCTGTCCACCTCCCACCGTGGAAGCCCATCAGTCTCAGTTCCATCTCCCGAGAGCAGGAAGTGCATAGCCCCTGCTCCTGCTCCTCTTAAAGCATTGTTGGTGCTCCAGGAGGAAGTCGGCTCTCCTGAGCCCAAGTTTTGGCAACAAGAGGTTTCAAAAGAAGGAGGGGGTGCTAAGTGGGGGTCTTGTTTGTGAGTCTGCTTTTGTGCTGTTAGAACAAACAGAAGCTCCTTCCTTATTCCCAAAGGCCAGCCTCCCATTTGAATGTTTTACTAACAAAGAAAATAAAAAACTTAAGGAGAGAGGCCTGTCCTAGAGATTGCACTTGGTAGGGGGCAAAGGATAAAGTGTAAAATATTTATTTCCATGGCTGTTTTGAGCTCTGTAGGAACTGGTGGATGAGACAGAACAGTTTAGGTGGGATTCGTTTATTTTGTTTTGTTTTAATCAAAGCGACTAAAAAGGAACAAGCAAAGATTGGAAGGATGATGGAGCATATGACAAGGGGAGAGAAGAAGAAAGAATCGGGAGGCAAAAAGCTAATGATGCCGTCGTCCCCCACAGAAGGACAATTGCTGCAATTTTATATCCAAGCAAACCTTCCTTCCCTCCTTCCCTCATCAGTCGCATCATTTGGCTGAACGGTTGCTAAAATGGATGAGTGTTTATTGCAGATCTAGTCAGGTCCAGAAAAAAAAAAAGTAAAGGAAGGCTAGAAAAAGGATTGACTTCTAAGAGATCTGCTCCCGAGACCTCGCTGCCTTTGTTTCAGTGGCCTGGTCCCCTTGATTGAAGAGGATCTCAGATCTCAGGATGTACAGCTCCCCCCCCCTTCCCCTTTCCCTACCTTGCCCTGCTGCTCCCAGAAATGAGCAGCCCTGGAAGATGAGTGGAGTGTGAATTAATGAATCTCCTGCCCTATGAGCAGAGCAATAAGTTCACATCAACATTTACGTATTCCAGAAGGGTGTGGCAATAGATCCCACCAGCCCCTGATAGAGATTATCGGTCTTGGAGGTGACGGGAAGAGCAAGTGTAATGAGCTCTGGCTGGTGCAAAATGCATTCCTGGCTCCTAAGTAGTTTGGTAATTTGTTACGTTATATTGCACAGAGAGAGTGTGTGAGATGGATCTGGAAGTTGGGGGGAGGGAGGATTGTTTTGTTTTGTTTTTCCCTGGGCCTTCGGGATGCTGGCTGACCAAAACAAAAGAGAGAAAGAGAGAGGGAGGGGTTAGCATTTTCTTTACAAAGGTTTACATTCAGGGAAAGTTCCAAGGGGCCCCCACCATTCTCATTCACCCACTTCTTTGGGCAGCATGAAAGGGGAAAGCAGAAAACTTGGATTCTTGTTTAGGAAGGATGGATGACCTGGATGAAAGTTAGACCCATTGAACATGAAGGATGAAGGGAAAGCCTTTGCTGAGGATGAAAGAATCACACGGTCATCGAACTGGAGTTAGAAGGTGCAGCTCAGTTCAGTTGCATTTTACAGATGAGAAAACTGAGGTTGGGAGAATTTAGGCAGAATCAGAGGCAGAATTTGAACCCAGATGCAGAGGGCGTGATTTTTTCACGGTGCCCCACTGCCCTCATCGTCATAATCCCTAGGAAGAAAAATGGTTTCTCCAATAAGTCTGAGTCTGTCCCTCCCTTCTGCTCTTAGTCCCTCTTTCACTGGCTTTCTCTAGAGTCCAGCTTCCCTGTTCTATACACATACACCCCAAGTATCTTATGAACAGATGAAAAAATACATTTTAAAGCAGAAGGAAATGCCCATAGAGATGCAAGGCACACCTGAGTCCGGCCGTTAATTTGTATAATACAACCTTGTATTCCCACGACCCCCTTGTCAGTCTTCCCACTTCACCAATTCTCACCTCTCAGAGTTTATACTTTGAAAAAAAAATGAGAGGTTAAGATCCTAGATGAAAATTACCATCAACATTTCCTAACGTGGCCCATGTCCTTCCTTTTCTGTGATGCACAAAGCCCCTTGGGGCCACCCAGACAGAGGATGGCTTAGCACCCCTTATTTTAGAAGCAAAAGGTTTGGACACCACATCATGGCTGCAGCATAGAGCATGGCCCAGGTTTGGGCCTTTAAGGTACTAAATTATATGACTTTGTAGTCCAGGATGCATGGTTTGCATGCTATGTTAAGAAAAAAGAGAGAACACGATGATTGAGAAGAGATAGGACTGATATTAAATATGATCTATCAAGGAAAAATTATACATTGCTCTTAGTTTCCATCCCTGATCAGAGCATTGGGCAAAGCACAACCTCTCAGATCTACCTACAGGTCCACATCCACCGAACAAGTGGGTTAAACTAAGCAAGATGGGCTCCTAGTATCCAATAGCTAATGTAAGGGACCAAACCTTTTGTTCATCCCTATTTCTAGAAGGAAAAATAAAACTCTGATGAGTCAAATTATGTAGTTTGAGAAGAAAATGGATTTCTTCCATGGTGACTCAAGAGCATTCTTTAGAGATGGGGAATGATGATCCCCAGTGCTCTTCATGCATATAGACCCTCCCCATTTCCAAGAGGGATTAGACTATGGCTGAGTCCCAGAGGGAAAAGTGGGAACAATGAATGGAAATTGCAAAGGGGAACATAACATTTTGCCACGAGGGGAAATATCCAGACAGAGCTGGGAGTGGGAATGGTCATGCAGAGGCTACACAAGCCACCTGCTCAGGATGCTATTGAGAACTGGCAGGGTGATGAGGGTCCTACTTAACTTTGCAAATAATGTTTTTTTTTTTTTCATTTTAGGTCAGATAGAGAGGTAATTTTATCTTGGGTTATTTGATCAAAAATAAAACCTTTTTTTTAAACCAAGAACTCCTGACTTGAAAAATAGTTGGGGGATTTCAGCAATATTCTCTCCATATCCCCATACCATGTTCCTCTATGTGCAAATGCAAAAGAGGACGTGTGAAAGGCCAAATCTCAGGTCATTTCTTCTGCTTCTTCAGTTAAAATAGAAGCCCCTTGAGGGCAGAAGCTGATTTTTTCCTTCGTTTTTTCTAGAACTTAGCAGGGTAACACCTAGCACATAGCACACAATAGGTCTTTTAATAAAAGTTTATTTAGTGGTACTTCACCAAACACACCAGCTCTGTGTAGGGCCCTGTCCTAGGTGCTGAGTGAGATCCAAAGCCTTTTGTCTTCACAAAGTTCATAGAAGAAATCTTTGGACATTTTTTTTTGCTATGAGATCTAAAATTGGAAGGAATGTGAGAGATCATTTAGCTCTACTTCAGTCCCACTTCACAGATGAGTATCCTGAGGCAGAGAGATGTCAGCAGAAAAGCCTGGACTGAAACCAAAGGCTTTTGATCCCAAATTCAGAGCTCTATCCAATGGGCAACACTACCCACAATGTAGTGCTTAGAAACAACGGGGATTTATGCTTAAAAAAACACTTTCCAATCCAAAATTTCATTTGATGCTCCCCAAACTCAATAACACAAGAGTACATATTATAGTCCACATTCTCCCCTATGAAAAAGAATGGGCTTGTCCAAGGTGTACTTGGAAGTGATGGATTCAGATCATCTGATCTTGAGGTCAGGGCTCCTTCTGCTCTTCCTGCACTGAAGTGCTCTCCAAAGCAGATTCAAATGCTCTTGGCAAGCACCCTTCTAGTAAATGGAATAGAAATATAGGACTGTTGGGCTTTTTAGGCCTAACACTTAGCTCAGTGCTTGGTATACAGTAGGGGCTTGATAAATGCTTTGAGGGTACTTGAATATGATGACATCGATCACAGAAAGCCAGTTTCTTAACTCAAATTTCAAGGGAAGGTCTTTCATTTTTTTGCCAGACAGATATTATTTAGACTTGGATAGAAAGGGAAAAAAATCCTTTTGAAATCTGTCCTTAAAAATAAGAAAATAAAAATAATAAGAAATCAAGCTAATCATAGGAAATTCTGCTACGATGGCACTTATCAAATGAAGGAATCCTGATTTTGGTTGAAGACATTTCAGATCTTACTATCACTTTATATAGAAATCTTCAGAAATAGCATTTGGCCCAGAGCGTTAGCAATTCCCAAGTGACACTGGGGCCACTCTTGGGCTGCCTGCCTCCCTTCTGATGTTCCCAGAAGTTTCACATTTATGTCACATGCATCCTGGGATACATTTGAGAAATAGGAAGAATTATAATAAGTCAATAGGGAGAACCAGGCTAGAAATATTATTTCTCATGCATTGCTTATGCAAATAATCAGTTGTTTCCTGTGGTCACAAACTATTATGAGTGCAGAGGGATATTGAAGGAAGGCCCTTGGAAAAGGAATAGTTCGGGTAATTCACTAGGTGGGAAAAGTACTTTGAGAAATTATAACTTTTCAAATGGGAGGAATTCACCCAGAATATATAAAGTGAAATTAGTCCATCAATAAATACAAATATTTTAATAGCAATAGAACAACACTAAAAAGATGCTGTATGAAACTGTGAACTTCTCACCTACATTTTGAGTTTGGGGGTGTGTATAAAGTAGTAACACAGTTGCCCTGTTTGTGTCCTTCTACATAAAGTAATCTTTCTTCAAAGATTTGGAAAAATGTCCCCAGTGCTTGCTCCTCGTTGTTAAAGGCATGTGAATGTTTCATGACCATTGATGGGATCCTTCCCTAAGCCACAGAGAACCCCTAGCAATTCTCTGTGAAAAATGAGCACTCCCTGCAAGGTCAACTAATGGGTCAAGGTTAGTCAGGGCATCCCCCTCCTTGGCCCAGTTCTCCAGTTGAGATAGTGCAAAGGAAAGGAACCCCTATTCCATGGGCATTGATCCCACTGGTAGAGGTAGGAAGCATTGGGATGGAGGTGAGGGAGGGGTCCCGATTGGCTTTGGAAGGGATGTTTGGGATGTTCTTCCCTTAGTACAGACAGGCAGTGTGTGTGTTTTAGAGAGCCACCCACCCATTCCATCCCAGCAGTCCCTATTCAGCAGTACATTGCTTTCCCTTTGGGCACTTGACTCTCTTTCCGGGGCTCACCCCCAGCTGCCTTCTCATAGCCCTCCCTAGTGATCCACCCCCCCCTTTACTTCTCATCTTGTCAGCAGGGGGCTGGGGAACATTGTGAAAGGTCTCTCTCAGGCCTGGTACAGGGCAGATGTTAACGCACGGTTATTGTTTTTTGTTGTTGTTGTTTCTGTAAATAGCAATGTACAAATGATGAAAAAAGCAGTGTGGAATTAATGAAGAGATGAGCTTTTGGGTTGTTTTTATATTACCTCATTCAGCAAGTTTGTTTTACAATGATGATTCAACAACGCTTAATTTATATTGTTTGTACTGTAATTAAAACCATTGACAGACATTTCACCTTGCTTGTTATTTCATACAATCTTGATTTGATTAAATATGCCAGTTTGTATTATGTTTTTCTCCCTCCCGTGGGATTTCTTTGTGTGTGTCAGCTGTACAGTATTCTGAATGAAAAATGAAAAAAAAAAAAAAGAAAGAAAAGGTGTAAAGTACTGCCTAGGGAGAATGAGAGAGAGGCTGCTATATTGTACAGGTCTCTAATAAAGAAAAAAACAAGTATGTCACAAGCCTCTGTGGATGTCTTTGGGTACCAAGGGTCTTGGGTTGTGGTTGGGTTTGGGTCTTTACAAGTGGTTTGGTTTCCATTCTCTAGGGGGAAAAGGAGCAGGGTTTAGAGCTAATAAAATATCCCCATCATGCAATTCTAACATAATGGCCCCTGCAAGGAAAGCAGTTGGTCAACTTTGGCTCATTCCTGTAGATCTCTAGGTTGATCTGGGTAGGTCTCTAGGCTGATCTCATGTTAAATCCACTCAACAATAGGTTTTTCTCGATTTCTCTTCTTTGAAAGAGAACTCTCATCTACATGGATCCTGCTGGAGGCGGAAGAACTATCAGACACTTCAACTTCTTTTTCAAAGGATTCATGACCTCAAGGATATGAACACTCCGGCCACCAGTAGATTGCACCCATTTTCAATGGCTGTGGATTAGATATAGCTCTTGTCTGGGGTCTTCTATCAGTGCTCCACAGAAGGATCACCAAATGCTGGAGGCTTTCTTCAGGAACTTTAATAATATATTTTAATATTTAATAATATTTCCATTTAATAATAATAATAATTACTGCTCAATTCTGCAACCAATTGCTCCTTCCCTTTTGATGATACACTTCCTAAGTGACATCCCAAACAGAAAAGGAGGTTTGAAAGGTTTAGATTCCTCTTCCATTAGAGGTCCTCAGGAAGAGGCAGAGGGACCACTTATTGGGACATGAGAATAGGAATTCTTTTCAGCTATGTATTGGACTACATGAATTCTGGGACCCCTTAGCCGTGTCAATAGAGTCTTAAAGTTGGACTGTCTCTTAGAGACACTCATAAGGACCTCAGAGGTATGACATCCCACTCCTCACTTTACAGATGGAGAAACTGAGGCTCAAAGTGACAAAATTACTTTCTCAAGATCCAAATAACTGGTGACAGAGAATAGAAGCCAAACTTTGTGATCCTCAGTTCTGTGTGCTTTCCACTTACAACATGCTGCAAATGAAAATGTTTAGATTTAAGGGTCACTCTCATGGGTGTCTTCATTCCTTTATGATTCCAAGTTAGAAAGGATTTGAAAATGGAGGGCATAGATTCAACTGAGAGATTTGGCTCTAAGCTGCATGACCTAAATGGGCCTCAGTTTCCTCATTTGTAAAATGAGGAATTTGAACTTGAATTTCTAAGGTATATCCAGCTCTCCATTTATGATGATCCATACAGAGTATTTTCCAAAGTTTTCTTTCAAGTCCTCCTACAGGGTGACCTCCATATCATGAAGAAGCAGCAAGAAAAGGCTGGAGGGCAGAGGATGGGAATAAAAGGCCTCTCTCTCTGGTGTTGCTGAATAAATGAGAATTGTGATGATTCACTGAGACCATCAGAAGCATTAAACCTGTGTAAACAAACTTGCACTTAAACCCACATTAGAGGCTCCCTTGGGAGATGTTTCAAGCCTTAGAAGTATTCACCAAAGGGGCAGCTAAGTGGTGCAGTGGACAGAGCACCTGTCCTAGAGATAGGAGGATCCGAATTCAAGTGTGAATTCAGGTCACTTACTACCTGTGTGACCCTGAGCAAATCCACTTAACCCTGATTGCCTGCTCCTCTCCCTGAAAGTCACCACAGTCCATTCGATACACACTGTCAGGCTTGTGCTGGACCTTCAAGAAACATAAGATGGGCTCTCAAAAAAAAAAAAACTAATTTAAAAGGGAAAAGATGATGTGAACATTTCTGAAAGAGAATGGGCTAAGAGCTTAAAAGAAAAAATATATATACTGAGGATTTTGAGAAGCAAGAGATCATTCCTGGCTTCAGAAAAGGTTTCATGCACTGATTGGCTTTAGGCTTTGAAAAATGGGGAGGATTTCAGTGAGTAAAGATGAGGAAGGGAGTGACAAGGGTGTTCCTGGCAGAAGGAACAGCCCAAACAAAAGCAAGGAGGAGGGAAAACAAAGAATATGTCATAGCAGTGGTGAGTAGTCCAGTTTTGCTGGAGCCAAATATGGGGAGTTAGAAAAGATGGGTGGAAATTATAGACAACTTTAGCCTAAGATAAAGAAAAACTTTGGGAAGATGAGATCTGAGTCAAAGAAACCTGAGCAGCCTCAGAGTTAGGGGGTTCCTCCCTTACCAGTCCTCAAGAAGAGGCTTCTGAACAGCCTCTTGTCAGAGGGGTACTAGGGGTTCCTGGGCTCATAAGAAAGGTCCCCCTAATTCTGATATCTGGGGTCCATGGGATGGTAGACCCCAAGTCCTGAGGGGTTCCCAGACCTCTAATCTGTACATCCAAATGGATGAGGTAAGGGATGGGTTGAAGTCGAATTAGTTAAGTGAGCTCATCGGTTATAATGTGATTTCAATAAGCCAGGTGAGAATTTAATGGGATCTGAACTGGAGTGTAATAATCAGGAACAAAAAGGAGAAACAGATGTGAAAGGCTAGTCCATTTAAAGAAACACAGGTGTTGGGAATGGATTAGATGGGCAGGTGGAGATGAGGGGAGCGCAGAAGAAGAAAGACGGTAGACTGGAAGAATTGTGGATGTGGTGACTGAAGACACGAGTTCAAATTTCAGCCTGGAATTTATGAATCTGACTTTTACTTGTGAGATCTTAGGTAAGTCCCTATAACCTCACTGTACCTCAGTGTCCTTCTCAGTAAAATGATAAAAAATGATAATAATAGAGGATTTTACTAGATGACGTCGAAGATATCTTCCAAAGCTTAATTTATGAAGGTGAAGGTGACTGAAGATTGGGGTATGGGTGACTGACACCCATATTTAGGAGGCAAAATGTGGCTCTAAACTCTTTAGAGGAGTACAGATACTGTTTCAATTTTGTCTTTGCAAAGTCAGTACCTAGGACAGCACCGGACACATAGTAGGTCTTTAATAAATGTTGGTTGTTGATTGCTTTACTTGAGACATGATTTTTGGCTAGGGCTACCTGTCCTAGAACTATGGTACATTGGGATTTAGATGACATCCTTGTTGTTTTGGTGCTTAAATCTAGAGATCTGCTAAATGGGTATTGGGGGTGAACATAAACACAAGGCAGCCATAAGCTTGGAGTAAAGTGAACAACTGAATGCTATGTGTACTTGAAGGTGCATTTAGGGTTTCATGGTGTGCTCTCTACACCCTTGGACTTGGCTGCTAACAGGGGACTAAATATAGACTAGAAACAGATGAATATAAAGGAGTTTAGATCGAAAGGGAAAAAGAGCTCTGTCAAGAGACTCAGTTTCCTGGAAAGAGCTCATATAGCTCTGCCTCCCTGGAACCCCTGGGTTGGCAGGCAGTGATGGGGAGCCAAAAGCTATAGGAGTGTGAATCGTTAGAGCATTGGAGGATTCAAACCAAATACCTAAACCAAGCCAGGAGTTGCAGCAAGTGGAATCAAGGATGTACAAGTACAGTCTGGATAACAAAGCCCTGATCTCAGCCTTCACTTGTGCTCTGGTTCATGTGGACTGTGTAGTTCTAGGGGACCACGGTCATTTATCTAGTGATCCTGAGTTCTAGGGCAAGGGAGATGGAGTTATGACTGTGGAACAGCTGTGGAGTCTCCTGGGAGGTGGTCCCCTTCAAAAAGCTGCTGTTATTTGACTCTCTAACAACTCCACATTCCTTTTCCTTTAAGAGCTTCTTTCCCCCTCCCCTACCCCCCAGAGTAAGTTCCTTGGGGAAGATGGAAGCCCACTGGGAAGGGAAAGGTAATTGTCTTGACAGAGTTATGGGCCTGAGGGGCCTATAAATATTCAAGAGCACTCTCCTTTCATCTCCACTTCTTGGTAGAAGCCTTTTACATGTTTGTGGGGTTAAATAAAATTTGTCCTCGAGTCAACTTCTTGTTAACCTGAGTGTTTGGGAGAGAACTCCATACTTTTCTTTTTTCCTGTTTTTTTTTCCCTTAACATTTTTAATTTTCCTAAAATCTAGATGTAAACTAAATCCTCATGTTCCCAGAAGAGATCTGGGGTAACAAAGAAAGTCGTTTTGTGAAAAGTCCCACCGATCAGAGCTATGATTCTGGTCCTTGGGCTACATCTGGAGGCTGGTTTTTTCCATTCTAGAAAGGCTTTAGTGAATGGGTCCAGCCCCACACTGAATTTCTGTTATCTGAAGATCTAAGAATAGAAGTTGCAGATTGGTCTTGGGAGGCCACTGAGTCTTTGGTTTGCAGCCGTTCTTACTGAATTATGGAGGGGCTTTGATGTGTGGATGGATGGAAATATCCAAGCTAACAAAGTCATGGATTCTTGAAGAAGCTTTGAAATGAGATCCTGAGACATTCTCCTAGTACCAGCTTGAGTAATGCTATTTTGCAATAATATTTGTCATATCTTGTAAGCAGAACCCAACATGAAATTACAGATCCCTACTTGATATTGTGGAGTCAAAAAAACACATTGTCCCTATAGAGTAGCCCCTAAAACTTGCTTTCCCTGGGGGGTTGTGTAAAACCCATTTCTGATTATGTTTACTGTGATCCTTCTTGTCTATCTATTTCAAAGAGTGAACTTGTTCATCAAAGGATAACATGGTGGTATAGAGTGGATAAAGAACAATGCCTGGAATCAGGAAAATATGAGTTCAAATCCTACCTTAGGCATTTCCTGCATATCACTTTATCTCCCCCAGCCTCAGTTTCCCCATATGTAAAATGTGGATATTATTAATACCTACCTCCCAGAATTATTGTGTGACTCATATGAGATAATATACTTACAGTACCTTAAAGACCATAAAGCACTATAGCAATGCAGACTACTGTTGTTACTGGGGGGCAGCTGGTAGGCACAGTAGATAGGGTTCTGGAGTCAGGAGGATCTAAGTTCAAATCTCACCTCAGTTACGAACTCTGTAACCTTGGTTAAGTCACTGTGCCTTGCTTGCCTCAGTTTCCTCATCTGTAAAACAAACCGGAGAAGGATATGGAAAACCATTCCCGTGTCTTTGCCCAGGAAATCCCCAAATATGGTCATAAAGATTAAGACATGCAGGTGACTAAAAAACAATAACAATCATCATTACTATTACTGTTGTTTATTGTTCTAATGGATGAAATATGGCTCCTTGTGGTACCTTCTTTTTCACCTTTCTACGTGACTCATTGATGTCTCTGCTTTTCACAATTAATGCAGTGCCTCTCTGAGGAGATATAGTTTTTCTTTAGCTAAGATGCTTTCACCACCTTCATTATTCTCTCGGTATTGCCCACTCAGCGATCTGTTTTATTTGTTCCCTGACATCCATATGCACATATAATGATAGATGATCTTCACCTCTGGAAGCCCTCCATTTATCCCCTTCACTTAACTTTCTCGGGTCACTCACACCTTATGCTCTTCTCCATCATCCCTAGGAAGAGAGCGGAGCCCTCCATGGTGTATCTCCCCCTTCTCTGCTCCCTCTCACCAGCTCCAGATACCATGGTTTGCTGCCCTATGTCAGATTTAGGGCCCCCTTCTTCCATCCACCTCATTTGGACTTACCAGCCAGAAGAATACAGCCCTTTGGTCATTCAGTTTTGCTTGATTTCCCTTGCTACAAGGGAAGGGCATTGGATTCAACTCAACTCCACAAACATTGCATAAGCTCTGAGCCGGGCACCAGGGTAAGAAGCTAGAGACAGGAACTAGACTTGTGGCTTCCTGGTCAAAGGAACTTCAGGAAACATCCTCTACCAATTTAGGTTAGAACCTTCTCTGCAACACGTAGTCTTAAAGAGTTACCTAGAACTCTGAAAAGTTGTGACTTACCCAGAGAATACAAAGGTGAATATGAAGCAGTATTGCCTTTAAGGACCTAAGAGTCTTCTGGCAGTTGCAGGGAGAAGGAGGATGGATATGCTACCTTATAGAGGGACTAAATCCAAAATTCCTGCAAAGTAAACATCAAGTAATTTGTATTAGATATGGGGAGGAGAATGGAAACAACAGGGAACATGAAGAGAGGAGCTGGTACTCCAGGGATTTGGAAATACAGGTGAAAGGAGAAGAGAGTATTCCAGATATTGAGGACACTCAAGATAAAGACATAAAGTTGAGAGAAACATGGATGGGGCATATCAAGGAAATCACTTTGGATAGAGACCACAAGAAGAGGAGTGATTCTCATTAGCAAGCAAGGTAAGCTACAGATGGAGATGACTTGAAATGCCAAACAGAGGAGTTTGCAGTTTTCTTAAAGACAGATTGGGAGCCAATGATTGTTCTTGAGCAGATGAATAACATAATGATTCCCCAATGATAGAAGAGTAAAAGGGACTAAATTATCAGGAAAATCCCCCAAAACACTATAACACTTATTATACTTATTAAATATTTATTAACTTAGTAACCATTATTAACACTTATTGATTGTTTCTAATTAACAACACATTAAAAATAAAGGGTCTTCCACATTTCACACCATAAACTAAAAGAAAGTCAAAATGGGTACATGATTTG
The DNA here is from genome assembly GCF_048593235.1 of Sminthopsis crassicaudata. NCBI lineage: Eukaryota > Metazoa > Chordata > Mammalia > Dasyuromorphia > Dasyuridae > Sminthopsis > Sminthopsis crassicaudata. Next base: position 472,538,882 of record NC_133620.1, on the reverse strand, counting down.
TACATATAAGGTGATACCATAAGCAAACTTGAAGAACAAAGAATAGTTTACTATGGAGAAGGAAAGAATTTAGGACTAAACAAGACAGAAGACATTACAAAATGTAAAATGGACAATTTTTATTTATTAAATTCTATTTCTACAAATTCCATTAAATTTAAAAGGTTTTATATAAATAAAACCAAATGCATCCAAAATCAAAAGAAAAATGTAAAAGTCCATTCCCCCATAGTTGTAGCAAACGATATAATATAGGTTATACATGTACCATCATATTAAACCTGCTTCCACATTAGTCATGTGAAAGAAGAATCAGAACAAAAGGAAAAAATCATGAGAAAGCAAAAATGGCAAAAATTTGAAAACAGTATTCTTTGATATGCATTCAGACTCCAGAATTCTGTCTCTGGTTATGAATAGTATTTTCCATCATGAGTCTTTTGAAATTGTCTTAGACCATTATACTGCTGAGAAGAGCAAAGTGTGTCAAAGTTGATCATCGCACAGTATTGTTGTTACTATGTACAGTGTTCTGCTTCTGCTCACTTCAGTCACATCTGTCCATGTAAGCCTTTCCAGGTTTTTCTGGAATCCACCTGTTCATCATTTTTATAGAACAATATTATTCCATCATATTCATATATTACTATTTGTTCAGCCACTCCCCAATTGATGGAATCCCTTGTATTTCCAAATTTTTGTTCCCACCAAGAGAACTTCTATAAATATTTTTATACATTGGGTCCTTTTCCCTTTTTTGATCTGAGTCAGATTTATAAGAATAAAAGTCATTTCCCGGTTGCTAAATGGTCAAAGGATATGAACAGGAAGTTTTCAGATGAAAAGAAATCAAAGCTATCTATGGTCATATGGAGGGAAATGTTCTAAATCACTATTGATTAGAGAAGTGCACATTAAAATAACTCTGAGGTATCACCTTATACCTATCAGATTGGCTAATATGACAAAAAAGGAAAATGATAAATGGTTTGAGGGAATGTGGGAAAACTGCCAATGAACTATTGCTAAAGTTGTGAATTAATTCATCCATTTCCATCCATCTCTGTTGCTCTGGAAAGCAATTTGGGACTATGCCCAAAGGACTATCCAACTAGACATATTCTTTGACTCAAGCAGTACCACTACTAGGTCTGTATCCCAACCTTTTTAAAGGGAAGAAAACTTACTTGTACAAAAATATTTATAACAGTTCTTTTTGTGGTGACTAAGAATACAAAATTGAGTGGATGCCCATCAACTGGGAAATGCCTAAACAAATTGTACTATATGGTTATAACGGAATATTATTGTGTCGTAAGAAATAAAAAGCAGAATGATTTCAGAAAAAAACAGAAAAGACATATAAATTGATGCAAAATAAAATAAGCAGAAATAGAACATTGTACCCAGGAACAGTAATTGTATGTAACAACAATATTGTGTGATGAAGAACTGTGAATGACTTAATTATTCTCAGAGTTATGTAAGAGTGAAGGAATCCAGAAAACTTTCTGCTCAACTCCACATGTTATGAAGACTGCCTTGGAGCAACTTGAGGCAAGAAAATAGGCAATGAGGTGATCAATATGTAGTGCTTTTATTAAGGACTGTGTGTGAGAGAGAAATGGAGACAGAGATGGAGATGAGATGAGCAAAAGAAGGAGAAAAAGAGAAAAAGAGAGAGGAAAAGATAGAGAATGGGAGAAAGTTAAAGGGAGGGTAAAGAAGGAAAGAGATGAAAGAAAGAGAGAGAGGGAGATATTTTTGGTGGTTCAAAAATTAACATAATTCATGTTCACCAGCATCATTCAGGAAAATCCCATCCAAGTTTGGCCCACAAGCATCATTTTTGTGCTCCTCTATAATAATTACCTCGTGTTTACTTTCTATCTCTTCTAAGTTCACTTCTCTGTTTACAATTTGGGTTTCTCCATTCAAATGTAAAATCCTTGAAGACAGGAATGGTTTCACTTTTTACGTTTGTATCTCAGCATGGTATAGTGGTAAAAGACATTCGATTGGGAGTCAGAGGATTTGGATTCAAATCTCTCTTCTCTGAAAATCTGCATAGCCCTGGAGAAGTCATTTAATCTGATCTGTAAACATAGCAAGAGGTTGTAGTGGATGGATTTTCAGCTTGAGGAACTTAAGATCAATATCCTTGTGATATAGTGTGTTTAATAAAGGCTAAGTGATTATTAATAATATGTCAATAGTTGTGATCTAGCAATAAAATCTAATTGTATTAAATCCTATCATTTAGCAATAAGTCACCCAAAATCCTGGAGGGCAGGCGATTGCTTCCTTTTTTCTCTTTTTATGCCCCAGTGTCTAGTACAATGCTTGGCATGTAGTGGATACTTGACAAATGCTGATTGATTAGTTGATAATATATGTACATGGCTCTCCTTCCATAGAATGTAAACCTCTTGATGTCAGGGGCTTTTATATTTATCTTTCCATGCTCAGCACCAGTCATGGTGTTAATCACATAATAGGTACTTAATTAATCCACAAAATGGATTGAATTGAACATTTTCTCATCTGTAAAATTAAGGAATTGGACAGAACCCCTGGAATGGCCACTGAGGTCCCTTCCAGCTCTGCATTGAGGATAGATAGAAGAGGAAAAAGAACTCAGAAGAGATAGAAAATAAAGACAAGGCCATTGGTTTTTGAAGAGCACAAAAATGATGTTTGTTGGACAAACTTACATGGGGTCTTCCTGAATGGTACAGGAGAACATGAGTTATCTCACAACCTTGACAGGGGACTTGTAGGGAGATGCTGACGTATGTTTGGATGGGAATTCATTTAAGGAGAATTCTCTCTGTGCATATAAAAATGTAGCCGAGAAAAAATCTTCTCCTTGCTTCAACATTTTTCCATTGGGTCATTTTAGTTTACCACAAGGAAAAACCTTTACCAGCCTGTTATGACTCACAACAGCCAATGATTTTACTGGATTCAAAGCTTTGCAAATCTTACCAGTGGGAACTGTCATAATCCCTTGGAAAGCTTCTAAACCCTCTGAGTTATGACAGAATTGATTAGGCAAATGCTTTTTTTTTTCTACTGGAGAACTCAATAAATGTAAAAGTATAACTCCAACCACTCTCCCTCCCCAGAACGTCCCGAGGCCCCACTAAGCAGCCATTTGTCATCACTGCAGTCCAGTAATGCTCCTAATTGGCCAATAAATGTGACCACAATAACTGCACCTGACATACAAAGACATGGTGGGCAATTAAAACTTATTTATTTGCATATGATTTTGACCCATCTACCGCTATGCTCATTTTCAAGATCTGTTTATTTTCCTGAAGCAGAAAGGAGCTTCCATCTGCTGGCCTAGAAAAGAAAGAGGCTCCAGTTAGAGGAGGTGACAAAGACTCTTGGACTTGGCGAGCTGCTGAGCCTGCTTTTGGGTGATTCCATTGGTCTGGTCCAAAGAGGTGAGGTGGAGCCAGCAAATGGAGATCATCACTTTTTGCTTCAGTCCCTGGTTACTACCTGGTTCTAGTGAATTTTACATCTGCTATCAACAAAAAAAGAAAGGGAAAGATAAATGGCTTTGCCTTGGAGTACTTCAGGGAGAAAAGGGAGAGACCTGTGTTATAAACATACAAACAAATGCAAGTTTGGGCACATGCATGATTTTTCTTGTAATTCATAATAATATTTTCCTAACATAATTCAATTTACCTTCTGTCTCTTCCCATGCTGCACAAGAATAAAGTTATTCCCTCCAACATTATTCTGCAATTGAATACCATGTCTAGAGTTGAGACCATAGAAGTCTTCTATTTCCTTTTCCCTATCCCAACTCCACTGCCATTTTACATAGGAGAAAATTGAGGTCCAGATCACAGAGTCAGAAGAAGGGGAGACAAGTGAGCTCATTTCACAGAGAACCAGACTGAGAACTAGGGACCTGTCCACTGCCAATGGATAGAGCACTAGGCCTGGAGTCAGGAAGACTCATTTTCCTCAGTTCAAATCTAATTGGTTGCCCAGAACAACCTCTCATTTTCCTAATCAACTCTTGATTCAATTCCTTGTCATTGATTGAGTCTGTCCAACATAGGTTGATTGTCTAATTTAGCGAGTGACCTGTCCAACTCACTATCACAATCTGAGAAGCACGGCTTGTCCATGATTTTTCTTGTTTGGACTATTAGAATAAGCTCCTTTGAGCACCCAGAGTTCTCACTGAAGAGTCTCCATCTCATTCTAAGACCCGAGCCAGACAGCAGCAGTCTGTGGAGAATTGTGGATAGCAAGCTAATCATTCAATAAAGGAAGAGTTTGAACTAGATGACCTCTAGGATTCCTTCTAGCTTTGAATGTCTGCTCCTATGGGGACAGAAAGAAAACAGATCTTGTGACTTTGATTTTGTGACTATTTTCTTTATCAATCAGAGTAATCTGAGGATTGGAAAGGACAGAGCAGAAATGGCTAAGAAGGAGTTAAAACTCTAAATAAGGAGAGCACCTAGCTGTCCTTGATGAATTCAAGTTGCCAGGACCAAATGAATTACATCTTTGAATACTGAATGAACTGGCCAAGGTGACTGCTGAGCCTTTGTCAGGGCTTTGGGACTGGAGAAGAGCATGGTTTTTAAAGAAGAGAACCTAGGGGTCCCCAAATAGAGCCAGAGAGCTTGACTGATTCCTGCATCATTTTACAGCTTATTCATAAAGGGATGATTAGTGCCCATCAAGAAAGGGAAGCATTGATCAATGAGCATGAAAGGCCGGCCAGGCTTCATGAAGAACAGGTCACGCCAAGCTCACCTCATTTACCCTTGTGACTGGTCTGTGAGGCTGGCAGATTAATGAAATATTGGAGGTGTCTTTATTTTGGCAAAGGCTCTCTTCCCGTAGCAAAGATGAGGAGGGGTGGTCTTTCTGCTTGTATTTTTATTCCAGATACTTAGCACAAGGCTGCTATATCATAAATGCTTTATAAATGCTTGGCTTGGCTCCCACTTGGACACTGCTTGAGAAAAGTACCCTACTTCCTAAGCCTACTTGAACCCCTGCTGCAACAGCTGATATACCTTTACTCCACAGGCTCATCCACAAAGATATACTTATGTGTATCTTGAAATCTTTCCAAAATATCCTTTTGCCTGAAGAGGAGATCACAGTGCACAGGCAACAAAGGCTCACCGGGAGGGATTTAGCCAACTTTTCTGAATCAAGAATCTCAGTTTTCGTATGGCGTGGGAAACCAAGAACAACAACAGACTACAGAAGGCTCTCACCCAGGAGACCTGAAGGCAAAGCTCAGATGACCAGCTGTATGATCAGTTTACTTCTATGGTCAGTAAGTTGCCAAGAAATCACCACCATGATGGCTTTATGGGAAAATATGGCTTCCACAGAAATTAAGAGAGGTTCTGACCCTCTAAGTCCTGATGCAGACAGCACTCCATGGAAAATTACAGACACCAAACTGATCCTCACAAAGGGATCCTCACAATAACCCCCCAGAAGGAGGTTAGGTTGATTATTAGAACTCACCTCTGCCTCTAGGAACCAATAGCTCTCTTCAAGCCCTAGTCCAACTAGCAAATCCCAGGTGAAGACTAAGAGCCTGTTGTCTCTTCTTCTCCCCAACACCCCATCTGCATACACATGGACGTACACTGGGCTAGCTCAGAAGATCATAGATTTAGAGTTAGAATGGACTTGAAAGGCCATCTCTTTTTTTTTTCTTCATTTTAACTTTTATTTAATTAGGGCATAAGTTCATATAATGACAACAATCTAACTAACACCTCCAACTAATAAATTTTTATAAAGCTTTTTTATTTTCAAAACATATGCACAGATAATTTGATATTGACCCTTGCATAGCCTTGTATTTCAGATTTTCTCCTCCTTCCCCTCACCTCCTCCCATAGATGGCAAGCAATCCAATAAATGTTAAACATGATAAAATATATATTAAAATCAATATGTATAAACATATTTGTATAATTCTCTTGCTGCACAAGAGAAATCAAATTAAAAAAAAGAAAGTAAATGAATAAGAAAACAAAATGCAAGTGAACAATAACAAAGAGTGAGAATGTTATGTTGTGATCCACAGTCAGTTCCCACAGTGTTCTCTCTGGGTACAGGCGGCTCTTTTCATCATAAGATCATTGAAACTGGCCTCCATCATCTCATTGTTGGAAAGAGTCACGTTCATTAGAACTGATCATCTTATAATATTGATGTTGTCGTGTACAATGATCTCCTGGTTCTGCTCATTTCACTCAGCATCAGTTCGTGGAAATCTCTCCAGATCTCTCTAAAATCATCTTCCTGATTATTCCTTATAGAATAATAATATTCCATAACATTCATATACTATAATTTATTCAGCCACTCTGCAACTAATGAGTATCCACTCAGTTTCCAGAGAGGCCATCTCTTTGGAATATCCTTTGGATCTCGTGAGTGAGTAGTGTGTGATGGCAATGTGCTCTGCTGATGGGTAGAACAATCAGTCACTCTTATTTATCTGGGATATTTATTTACTTTGCTCTGTGGGTGTGACTCTGCAGTCACACCTTCAACTGTGCCCTTCCTCTAGGAAAAGAATTTTCCTTTCAAATTGGGCAGTAGGAAATAAGAAAGAAAATAAACCCTCTTGAGTCTCAGCCTAGCAAGTCAAGACATACATCATTCATACACACACACACACACACACACACACACACACACACACACACACATGGAAAGACAGGGAAGAACAGGGACAGAGACAGAGACAAAGAGAGCACTTCTGCCTACTTAGTCATTGCCCAGTTAGATACCTATTCTTGATGTCTTGGGAAGTTAAAATTTTTTTTTACTGTAGCCCCCAGCCAGCAGAACAAAATATGTGTTTTAATGTCTTTCTCTTCCCTCCTAGATTTTCCCCAATGCCCCTCTCCATTACAACAATGGTAAACACAGATTAGAAATGCATTGGATTAACTAACTAACTAACTAACTTACTAACTAAATAAATAGATAGATAAATGAATGAATAAATGAATAGATAGATAAATAGATAAATAAATAATTAAAAAAAAAAAAAGAAAAAGAAATGCATTGAATTGTCAACCAAAGAAACAAAGTAAACAGAGAGGTAAACAGATCTTTACAAAGGTAAACAGAAATAGAGATTAATTGCCCAGGGGAAAGAGGGAAGAAAGAAGTGAGGAATGAAATGATCTCTGACTCTCTTTCCAACTCTATCCAGTTTCTCCACTCTTCCCCCCTTATCTCTGCTCTCTGTTTCCAGCCCAGCACCTTCGGATGAGAAGGGCTGGCCCCTCGGTTAAGTCCAATCCCCAGGAAAAGGGTCAGGGTAAATTCATTGGGGGCCCAGAAGGAAGATGTTTGGATGGTTTGCCAATGAGCATCGATTTCCACTGTCCGAATGCCTCAGCAGGGCCACGACAGGGCCACATATATTCCCATATTCACTTCTCTGAGAATACACTACCTCCTTCCCCACAGAATGAATATAAGCTCCTTGAGGGCTTGTCTCACTCTTGTATTTGTATCCCCAGCATCTCTCAAAGTACCTGGCAAATAGTAGGTACTTAATAAATGCTTGTTAAATCTTCTCAATTCACCAATATGAAAGCTGCAATTTGGGGGGCCTATGACATTGTCTGAGGAAAGTGGGCGGCCAGTTTCCAACCAGGATCGCCCCTTTTTTCGCTCTCCCACATACCCTGCTTCTGTTGCCCTGGATCCCAGGGGCTCTGCTGGCAGGACCCCTCCCTAATCGGCACAGCTTCCCCCTTTGTTGAGTCCACACAGAGTTCTGGTTCAGTTCATATTTCCTGTTCCACGCACGGCCCTCTACGTGGTGCTGTCTAGACCGTGCGTCACACTCCCTTGCCATCGCCAGCAGCTGGCAGAGAGAGTCCAGAGCCAAAAACCCCAGTTTGGAGCTGAGTAGAACCTATCAAAGACACAGAGCAGGATGGCAACCAGCCTTCCCGAGAAAGATTGCCCTGTTCCCCGGCTGAATGTCCTGTGGTGACATCATCTCTGTTCCTCTGTCCCCAGAGGCAGGAGGGAGGGATTTATCATGGGAGGAAGCCAATGATCATAACTTACCTTCCTCTGGCTGCTGACTGCTCCTAAAGCCCATGGCGTGCTCTAGAACGGGAGTTCAGGGGCTCGAGTTCCAGGGCTTGACCCACGCTTGAGCACTTAACAAATGCTTTCCTTGAGTTAGTTGAAGAGAAAGCTCAGTGATTCCTCCACTCAAATAGTCACTCATATACTCATCAAGTCAAGCACTTACTACAAACAAAGCAATGAATATACATGTGTACACAACTAGATCATAAGGTGATCATCCTGGAGCTGAAGGAACTCGGGAACATTAAGTCCAACTTCACTTCCCATAAATGGAAACTGAGGCCCAGAGATTGCCCCCCCACCTGCCTTCTGACTATCTAGTTTCTGACATGAGGGAAGAGCAAGAACCAATTGTCCACCAAAAGCCTGATTCTGACAAGTCGGTGTGGACGCCCCCTCGGCAAGGACTTCTCTGACTGACCACTCGTTGGTCGCTGTCCTTTGTTTATGAAGAGAAATGTCTTGGCCAGGATCAGCCTCAGAACAAAGGCTCCTTGCCAAGGAAGATGAATCCATCAGAGAACCCAATGGTTCCAACCGATGTGCCAAGGCGATGCTTCATGCTCAACCCGAGGGAGGGCCGTGTTTTGGCAGTCTTGCTCAAACAGCTGCCCAGGTTCTCTAAGGTCCCTGGGAGTTCTAAAACCCTCTGGATCTATAGACTGGACATAATATTAATGAGTTAACTCAAGGCTCTCATTTTTTCAGACAGGATTATACAACCCTGGGGCTTTGGGGAAAGGAGGGAGAAGGGAAAAGAAGCGATTGAGAAGAGGTGGGCTTATGTGTCCTTGAATTTGTAGGTTTATATGATATTAATAATAATAATAATAATAATAAATACCACTCTGCTGTTTTCTCATTTCTTTCTTTTTATTTTATTCCAGTCTTCTTGTACAAAATTACTAATATGGAAATATTTTACATGATGGCATATGTATAACCTATATCTGATTGCTTAGTGTCTCAGGGAAGGGAAGGAAAGAGAGAATTTGGAACTCAAAACTTTTTTTAAAAAATGTTAAAATTTGTTTTGATATGTAATTGGAGGAGAAAATAAAATATATGATAATATGCAGCTTTTTCTAAACAAATCCAAGGTACCATCTCACATCTATCAGATTGACTAATATGACAAAAAAGAAAAATGATAAATATTGGAGGGAATGTGGGAAAACTGGGACCCAGACATTGTTGGTGGAGTTGTGAACTGATACAACCATTCTGGAGAGCAATTAGGAATGATGCCCAAATGAGCTATCAAACTAAGATCTTTGATCCAGAAATGCCACTGCTAGGTCTGCATCACAAAAATATAAACAAAAAAGGAGAAAAGAACCTATTTATACAAAAATACAACTGCTATAGCAGTTCTTTTTGTGGTGGCTAGGAATTGAAAATTGAAGGGATGCACAACAATTGGAGAATGATTAAATAAGCCATGGTATATGATTGTGATGGAATATTATCATCCTGTGAGAAATGACAAGCAGGATGACTTCAGAAAAACCAGGACTTACATGAACTGATGTACAATGAAGTGAACAGAATCAGGAGAAGGCTGTATCAGTAACAGCAATATTATTCAATATTATAACAATTCAATGAATGATTTATTCTCAGCAAAACAATGATCCAAGGCACTCCCAAGGGAATAATAATGAAGTATAATATCCACCTCAAAAGAAAGAACGAACTAATATTGTCTGAATGCAGACTAAAATATGCTATTTTTAACTTGCATTATTTCATTCTTTTTCTTTCATTTAATTCTTGCACAAAATGACTAATATGGAAATATTACTGTCTCAGGGAGGGAGAGAATTTGGAACTAAAAACTGAAAAAAAGAGACAAATACTAAAAAACTGCTCTAACATATGATTGGGGGGAAATATAGATTTTTAAAAATGTAAATAATAAATGTGACTTTCCTTATAGCACCATTTTAGGATTTACAAAGTTAGTTGTGTATTTATGGACTTTGCCACATTGTTCTCAAGAAGTAAAAAGACTTGGGCTCAGAACTGCCCCCCATCTACTGCTGTGTGACCAAATGTAGACCCTCTCTGATCTACAGCTTCCTCATCTGTATAAAGGAGATGATCATGGCACCTACCTCCCATCATTATTTAATTCAAGTGAGATCACATATGCAAAGTGCTTTATAGTCCTTAAAGTGCTACATAGATGTCAGTTATTATTATTATATTTATTGTTAGAATGTGTTATCTATTATATTATATTACATTGTACATTATTATTAATTACTATATATTATATTAGCTCTAACATTGCCATCTTTTAATGACCTCAAGTTTCTCCTATAAAGACAAATCTTTTTCTTCAATTAATGCTATGTGTTATGAATGATGGAAGACCACAGGCTCCAAGGAATAAAAGTGGAGGGTTACTCAAAGGACAATATAACAAAGGGCTCCATGTGCTCAGTCAAGAATTGTCCAAGAGAAACTGAAGAAAAGATGTCATTAGAGAAACTGTGGCCGGAAACGGCCAGTCACTGCTCTGAGTGCCTCATAACAAGAGAATTGGATGAAGGTGCCATGCATGTTGTCCAGATTTTCCCTGTGCTGCCCCCTCCCCTCATGCATCCCATCGAGGACCACCAGATGTCAGGTACTAAAATCCCATAGGATGGGCAGGTAGGGATGAGTCGCAATCTGTACCTTTGCAGGGAATGTCCACCTCAGAAAGATTAGAACTACTGGGAGTACAGACAAGCCCTGACACATTGATGATTTATTTACACAGTGTCCCTTCTCATCAGAGGAACACAATTTTCTTGCCTGGAACAAACTGAACTTATTGGCAGCTTCAGGAGCACTTTTAAATTATGATGAAAGCATCAAGCTTTGAGGCGCCAAATGGCACAAAGTCATCAGCCCTCTCCTCTTCCTTCATGCTTTGATTCTCTCTCTTCATGCCCACCCTCCTCCCCAGAGCCATGATTTCCATGATTGCCATCCTTCCTCCCACCCATAGTTCAGATTCGTGCCACAGCCCTGGATCTGGTCTTGCTAGGTCCCTAAGGTCATTATCCAGTTAGTTAGGGGCTCTCCAAGTAATACTTAATACTCCAAGTAATACTGAACTCTGTCATCCCCTGGTTTTTAGAAACTTCTGTCTTCTTGAGGCTGGTTTTAAATATACCATGGCAAAAGAAAAAAAAAAGGCAATAAAGTGAGAAAATACTTCCTAAAACTCATTGAAAAGAATGACATGTAAAGGGCTTTGGATTAAAATAATATTTCTATAGCTGTGTGGCCCTGGGCAAGTCACTTGCCCCTAATTACCTCAGCATAAATAAATAAATAGATGGATAGGTAAATGAATAAACAAACAAACAAATGGATGAATAAATAAATAAATAATGCTTCTAACAGCTCCAATTTGGTCGGTGCTTTGAATTTCTGAAGTAAGTTCTTCCACTAGCTAACATCCAGGAAGGATTAGAGAAATATCAGCTCTGATACTTGCCAGATCTGAGACCTGGAAAGCTCATTTCACCCATTGGGCCTCCGTTTCTGCATCTGTAAATAGGGGGATTGAACTAGATGGTCTCTGATATCATTGCCAGTTCTAGGCCACTGGTACTATGTGACCATGAACAAAGCAATCTCCTCTCCGAGCCTCGGCTTCTTTGTAGTGAAATGGAAGAGTTAAACCAGAAGGACTCTGGGATCCACCCCGGGCTCTAATAACTTAGTAAATGGCATCTTTACTGGCATTTCAACTGCAAATCTAATATTCTATTGAAGCGATAGCTGCAGTGTTCTTTGGCACTCTCAAGACACCAAATGTGTTAACAGCACAACATTAGTTTTGAGAACAAAATAACCCAACTACAAGTTAATGCTTTGTCAGGCGATTTTTATATGGCAACAGACCTTATTGAAGACAGCAGCCATCAGTTAAATAAACAAACCATTAGGTATAGAAGAGAAGTCTTAATTCATTTGAAAATCAAAGATGAACATTAATCTTTTCCCAAGCTTTTTCTGTTACATGTGATGTGGCTACATATATAGACTCACATTAGTATAGAGATAGATACATACAGATACAGAGGATAGAATACCAGGTCTGAATTAAGGAAGACTCATCTCACTGAATTCAAATCCAGCCTCAGACATTTATTTACTAGCTATGTGACCCTGCACAAGTCACTTAAACCTGTTTACCTCAGTTTCTTCATCTGTAAAATGAACTGGAAATTTGGAACTACGTCCAAAGGGCTAACTGTGGATACCCTTTAATTCAGCAGTGTCTCTCTAATGGCCTTGCATTCGATCATAAAAAAGGGAATAGGACTCACATGTGCAAAAATATTTGTGGCAGCCCTCTTCCTAATGGCAAGGATCTGGAAACTGAGTGGATGCCCATTAGTTGGAGAATGGCTGAATGAGTTATGGTCTATGAATGTTATGGAGTATTGTTCTATAAAAAATGATGAGCAGACTGATTGCAGAAAAATGTCAAAAGTCTTAATGAATGATGCTAAGCAAAGTGAGCAGGACTGAGGGACCATTGTACATAGTAACAAGAAGATTATGTGATGATCAACTGTGATGGACTTGGGTCTTTTCAACATGAGGAGATTCAAGGCAATTCCAATAGACTTGAGATGGAAAATGCCATCCACATCCAGACAGAAAATTATGGAGACTGAATGTGAATCAAGATAAACAGTATTTTCACCTATTTTTTGGTTGTTGTTTGTTTGCTTGCTTGAGTTTTTTTTCCTTTCTCTTTTTTTTTCCTTTCTCTTTTTTTTTTCTTTTGATCTGGCTTTTTTTTTCACAAGAAGAATATGAAAATACATTTAGAAGAGTTGCACAAGTTTAATCTATATCAGATTGCTTGCTGTCTTTGGGAGGGGAAGAGAGGGATACAAATTTGCAGCATGATATTTTGCAAAGATAAATGTTGAAAATTATATTTGCATGTATTTGGAAAAATAAAATACTATTAAGTATTGGCCATGTTTTTAAAAATAAACAAAAATAAAATGAGTTGGAGACGGAAATGACAAACTGCTTCAATTTGCCAAGAAAACCCCAAATGAGATCAGGAAGAGTTGTACATGACAGAAATGACTCAACAATAACATAAGTGTGTGTAGAAAACAGATCACACATGCAATCTGCAATTTTATGTAAAAAAAATCCTATTATGGGAAATCCCTCCACAGATGCAGATTATGACCTAAGATTTAGTAGGTTCATTTGATTTGAAGCTGCAAGGGACATCAGAGGCCACCCTCCTCCTCTTTTAGATGAGGAATCCAAAGCTCAGAGACATGACAGAGGTTATAAGTGATAAATAGTGATAATAAGGCCAAATAAGTGATAAAAGGCCAAATTTGAACCCAGGTTCAAAACTTCCCCAGAACTTTCTATGGTACCACTTGCCCTCCAGGTGCAGAGTTTCTGAACCTTTTATGTCCTGGGTCCCTTTGGGGTCTGCTAAAGACCATAAACTTATTCTCCAAATAATGTTTTTAAATGCATAAAAAACATATAAGACTACAAAGGAAACAGAATATATTGAAATAAAGATACAATTTTCTCCATCCAAGTTCATAGAACTCCCCCAAAATTAGGCACAATGTCCTGTGGACCCCTGGTCAAGACCCCTATCCTGACGAAGTCCCAAGAGGTTGCCTGAGGCACACAGAGGGAGGGGATAGTAAGTAAGTGTCAGGAGCAAAACCCTTGTGTTCTGAATTTTTCTCCCTCTAGAACAATGCACAAATATTAGATGGAAAATCATCCTAAAATATTTGAAAGCCCCCAGTAGATGAATCCATGGTCCGGGCAGGCAAGGAAAGCGAGACCATTATCTTGCACAAGGCCCTCCCCGGCCAGCTCACCTGCTGCCCCGGGAGTGTGGCTGAGCCTCTGTCTTCCTGTTAGGCCATTTTCCGAGATAATAAAGTGTCTTGTCTGGGACGAGTGCTGGGAAGTGTTTAGGTTAAGATCCATAGTCCCCAGACTGCCTTCTACTGGAGTAAGTCATGGGGACATTTGTCATCCATATCTTCAAAGCCAAGTGATTTGCCCATTTCTCCAATGGAAATTGACTAGAATCATTGGAATGCCTAGTTCTGGAAACAAGGAAACCAGGTCTTGGGAGGCTCTGCTGAAGAAATGGGGGTGTCGTTGGAAATGAAAATATGGGGGGCATCTGCAAGCACCTGGAGGGCTGTCACGTGGAAGAAGGATCGACTTCTCTGTGTAACCCCAGAGAGCAAAGCCCAGTAAAACTGGAAATCTGTGGGTAAGCACTGATGGGGGGCAGAGAATGTGTTCTTTTTGTCATCCCGTGCACGGCTGTCATAGGCCCTCGCTAAGTGCTCGTCTCATTGGACCAAACTGACGTTGCAGAGAGTCAGATTCACATGTGATGGAAGGAGAAACTGCCTCCCTGCGAGAGCCGTCCACAAGTGGACCAGCCACCACTTCCCTTCCCTTGAGCTCCTCAGCGTGCTGCAGAAAAGTCGGGATGTGGGTCACACCCCAGCTCTCCCACTCACTCTCTGCATGACCCGGGTTCGACTTCAGGAAGACCTAACTCAATTACTACCACTGGTGCAGTAAGGCGGGTCGAATCAGTAAACCTCTCTGTGCTAGTGAAGAAGTGGGTGGAGCACTGCATCTGGAGTTGGGAAGATCCGAGTTCAGATCCAATCCCACTTAGTGACCGTGTGATTCTAGGCAAGTCACTTAAACCTCCGTTTGCCCCAACTTCCTAAACTATAAAATGGGACAATAATAACACCCACTTTCCCGGAGTTGTTGTGAGGACCAAATCAGATGTTTGTAAAACTTTTAGCACAATGCCTAGCACACAGTAGGCACTTAATAAATGCATGTTCTTTCCCCTTTCACGCTTGTAAAATTAAGGACTTGGACTGATGACCTCAAAACTTTCTTCCAACTTTAAATTCTGATTCTATGATCTTAGATCACCATCACTACCCAGATGAGTCTCTTTCCATCTGTAACAAGAAGGGCCTCCAAGGTCCCTTGAAGCTCTCAGTCTAACCCTATGGTTTGAACATTCTAAATCATGATGTCTCTTCTATGTCACTTTTTCTCTTTTGACCTCAGTTTCCCCATATGTAAGAGAAGGGGTTTAGACTGGATGATCTCCAAGTTTCTAACTATCTCCAAATCTAAGATCTTGCAACTATTTGTCAGATATGGGATCATGGGACATAGTTTTAGAGATGGAAGTCACTTTCATGGTCTTCTAGCCCAGCTCCCTCATTTTAGAAGAGAAAACGGAGGTCCAGAGAGAGCCACTTATTTGTCAATATCAAGCTAGAAGTAGATTCCAGCCCAAGTCTTAAGTGACAAAGTAGCACCTAGGACGAGGACCCCAAATCTAGCCACCTGCCCACTGCAGCTTAAGGCTTCCCTCGATTTCAGCCTTGGGCATTCACCATCCTCTAGTGCTTTGCCATCTAAGGAGCAACTTGCCCTGTGACCTAAATCTTCTAAGTTCCCACGGTTTGGGCACATTTGGGGAGGTGTGTCATGTTGAGTGGCAAAGAGATTCTTGCTCAAGCGAGGGCTGGATTACACAACTGCTCAGATCCCTTTTGTGCTGTTGGTGGTCTTGCTCATTGATAGATTTCAGTGAGCATCTGTCCCCCACCATAGGCTCTGTCCCTTGTCCTCAAAGGTCCCTTTAGCCAATACTCCTTGTCCCTCTTCTCTTGCTTTCTTCCTACTCCCGCTCCCCAGTGCCTATAAGAAAATCTATAAGACTTCCCTCTAAAGCTGGAAAGAGCAGAAAGCCTTGATGCCCCCTCCCTTATTAATTCACGTGGCTCCTCAGCCTGAATTTCTGGGCTTCCTCTGCCAGCTTGTCTAGCCCTTTTGCTGACAGAGGGAAGGAGGGGCCTCACAAAGGTGGCCACCCCTGGAAGGCACACCCAACCCTATCCCTGTCATCTCACAGGAGAAATCAGGCAGTTTCAGAATTGCCCTCAGTGCTCTCTCTAATCTCTCCTGCTGAGAAAGGAACGTGAGGATTTCAGCAAGCCCCAGTGTTCCTGGGAAGCTGGGACCCCTGACCTTGATGCTAGCTTAGCTAAGCATCTCATAATGAGCTCCTAGGCCTCTCTGGGTCTCTAGTTCCTTCATCAAGAGATAAATGGGGAAGGAGAATGGCTGAAAAGTTGGTTGGGGAAGGGCAGGAGCTGGTAGTATGGAAGAAGGAAACGGTCTTACAAGGATGTTTTCCTCATCAGTTCTGGAAAAGCACAATGCAAGAAAAAATATGAAGAGAAATTTATTGCTTGGCTCTGGGAGATCAAGTGATGTCCCCTGAACCCGTTATAATCTGGCAAAATTTAAGTGTAAGGCTAGCTCTCAATCTGGGAATCCTATCCAAGGGAAGTGATTATCTCCCCAGTGACAATGCCAGAATGTCAAACCTGCAAGAGACCTCCGAGGCCCTTTATTTTATAGAGAAGTAAACTAAGGCCCGAGTAGATGAAAGAATCATGGATCAGCATCTGAAAGGAACCTAGTCCAACCCCCTGGATTTAAAGATAAGGAAGCTGATGTTCAGATGTGAACATTCACTTGGTCAACAACAACATAAAATAGGACGTGGAACCAGTTATTCAGGCCACAAATCAAGGGATCTAGCTCTACTAGAGGAGCTTCTAGAAGGGAGCTCAGAGGTCATCTGGTCCTATATCTTCATTTTACAAGTGAGATTAAGTAGTAGCGACATAAGACTCGTTTGAGTAGGGTTACATACATAGTGGGAATCAGAAGCATTCCTCAAAGCCTGTTTTCTGATTATGTCATTTATGTTATCTTGGAGGAGTGTCTGGATCTCACTTTTCTCTTATTTTCTTCCTTTCTCCTCCCCCCCCCTTTCCCATTTTCTTTTTCCCCCTCTTCCTTTATTCCCTCCCTTTTTCCCTCATTCCTTCCTTCCTTTTTCCCTCCTATCTTCCTTGTCTTCTTCTTTTCTTCCTTTCTTCTTTCATTTCCTTCTTCCTTCCTTTCCTCCTTTATTTTTTATTCTCTCCTTCCTTCTTTCTTTCTTTTCTTCATTCTTTCATTCCTCCCTCCCTTCTTTTTTCCTCCCTCCCTCCCTCTCTTCCTTCTCTCCCTTCCTCCTTCCCTCCCTCCTTCCCTTTCCTTTCTTCCTCCCTTCCTTTCCTTTCCTTCCTTCCTTCCTTCCTTCCTTCCTTCCTTCCTTCCTTCCTTCCTTCCTTCCTTCCTTCCTTCCTTCCTCCCTCCCTCCCTTCCTTCCTCTCTCCCTCTCTTCCCCCCTCCCTCTCTTCCCTCCCTCCCTTCCTCTCTTCCTTCCTTCCTTCCTTCCTTCCTTCCTTCCTTCCTTCCTTCCTTCCTTCCTTCCTTCCTTCCTTCCTTCTTTCCTTCCCTTCCTTCCCTCCTTCCCTCTCTTCCTTTCCTTCCCTCCTTCCCTCCCTTCCTTTCCTTCCTCCCTTCCTCCTTCCCTCCCTCCCTCTCTTCCTTCTCTCCCTTCTTCCTTCCATCCCTCCCTCCCTTCCCTTTCTTCCTCCCTTCCTTCCTTCCTTCCTTCCTTCCTTCCTTCCTTCCTTCCTTCCTTCCTTCCTTCCTTCCTTCCTTCCTTCCTTCCTTCCTTCCTTCCTTCCTTCCTTCCTTCCTTCCTTCCTTCCTTCCTTCCTAGTTCAGACTAGATGATCCCAAAGATCCTCTCAGCTTTAAAAGTCTATGAATGTGTGACAGGAAAATGGAGTGAGGAAAAAGGAGAATATAGGGGGAGCAAAGGAGCAAAGAATTATATTTTGATGGTAAACCATAATGTACAATTTTAGTTTGTTTAAAAAAAAAAAAAAGAGAGCCATTTTTATCCATTCTGAATGGGAGCCTCCTTAAAAGCTTGGTGCTGCCTTCTGAATGGAGGGAGTAATTAGCAGGAGTAATTGGAATCACCTGACTTTACAAATGTTACTTTGCAAAATGAGGCAGGAAGACAGATCGATCTCAACTATTATTCATTAAGGAAAGTCCTTTATAAATCCCAAATTAACAATTTCTCTTCTAAAGACAGGCTATCATCATTCTTTTCCAGCAACTTATCATAGCTTTGGAAATGTTGAAATATAAAAAGTATTGGGGGGAAGAGAAATCCTATCTCTGGTCACAAAATGGGACATCCATTTGGAAAATATTGATAAATGCATTAAAAAGTGGTCAATAAACTAATGCTTAAAAAAGTAATAATTACATATATATTTTAAATGATTGCTTTGATAATACAAATGATATGGAAGGGCCCATTAACAATTTACACACACTGTAATTTCAAAGAGTAGTGCCCCAAATTGCTGTAAAGTCTGCTAATGGTTTTGCCAATTGGATTTTACTAGACTTATTCAAAGTATTTTTAAGGGCCAAGCATGAGAGTGTGTGTCTGTAACTCCTGCTCCCAGAGAAGCTAGGGCTGCGTCTCCCTGGAGAAGCTGGACTGTTTGGCCATCTCCACTGACTCCAGCACCAATAGAGTAAAGCTTCAGGAGTGGGAGACCTCATATTTTCTGTCACTTTGCAATTCTTTCAGCCCAAAGAATCTAGAATACACTTAACTGGAGAACCCAGAAAAAAATAAAAATAAAAAAAAACTGGTCACTAGTATCAGCATTGGAAAATTCAGTCCATTTTTGGCCAGTATAGATTGTTTAGTCTCACATTGAAAGTGACTACTGGCAAGAAATGTGGGGAGCGGGCCCAGAGACACCCAGCATCACAGGAAGGCAAAACACATCCCTTTGGGAGGAAAATGGGAAATTCTTACTGAGAACTCATGGAGATTGCAGGACTTTTGCCATTTTATTATTTTAGTTCTACCCTACTCTTTGTTTCCTTCTCCAAGTCATTTGACATGAGATATGACATATGAGAAAACTGAAGAGGACAGAGTTAAGTGACTAGCCCAGGATCACAGAGCTAATAAATGTCCAAGGTCGGATTTGAACTCAGGAAGATGTGTCCCTGACTCTAGTGCTTTGTGCACTCTGGCGCCACCTAGCTGCCAGGGTTTGCAGCACCAGGAGCCTCTTCCTGCCTAGTAGACTTCACTATCAGGGAGCTTCAACTTTGATTGGGCAGAGTTGAGTGGGGACCCCCAGGATAGTGGGGTTCACTGAAGTAGAGGGGGGTTAATGCCTCCCCGCTCCCCACTCAAGTGCAAGCCCAGGGAAGATAGGTCAAGTTGGAGGACCCTGATCAAAAGGGTCTACAGTCCCCTCCCCTGTCTTGGTCTAGAGCTAGAACCCAGCTCCCTTTCGCCTCCCAGGAATAGCTTCATGCAAAGCTTGGGACAGGCAAAAAAACAAAAGTCTGCTGAACATTATTTCAGGTTGTGTGTTTATTCATTTAAAGAGACAAAAGTCAATAATGGTTTTCAGAATGAGGAAGGGAAGAAGGGAGTGGTAAATGACGGAGAGATGCCATTATTTTACTATGCGATGTGATGGGCAACACCTCAGTGTCCCTATCTATAGATATAGATATTCATATTTGCATTAGTTCCCTGCAAGAAGCTGGCCTAGATTTAGAGCTGAAAGGGACCCAAGGAGCTAGGTAGTCCCAACCCCCTCATTTTATAGATAAGCAAACAGAGACTCAGTGAGTGTAAATGACTTATCCAAGACCACACTGACAGGATGCACTCTACTCTCCAGTCTGCCTCTGAGACATGCAAGGGACTTCAAAGGAGGTTGAGTTCAAATTCTTCTTGGAAAGTGGGGGAAATGGAGGCCGGGAGACTTTTAATGACTTGTCCATGGTTATCCATGTAGTAAGTGGTAGAATCAGGATTTGAATTTCTGGAGACAAAGACAAAAATCTCTTTTAATAATAAAATAAAAATCATCAGATTGCAGAGCTAATATTCTTCCTATTTGAATAAGATTTTGGAAATGTTGTAGAAAAGGGGTCAGAAATCCAGCTGCTGCCGTTTGTCCTCTACTAAAAAGAGCTGGTGTGTTGGTCTTCTTTGAGCCTCTTTACAAACTGGGGAGGTAGCTGCTACCACTTTTATTTCTCAGATGGAGAAACTGAGACTCAGAGAGACAGTGACTTGCCTACAGCCTACAGAGCTATACTGCAATTTAAACCCAGGCAGAAATGCCCAGATCTGGCCCCAGTTTTCTGGTCCCCATCCCGTTCTGCTGGCATGACTTTGGGGTTCCCTGGAAGAGCTGCTCTGTAGCTGAGGAAGCATTTTGGGCAGGCAAAAGGCGGAGAAGTGAGACCACAGGAGGCGCCTGGAATTGGCAGAGTGTAAGAAGCTCAGCCTAGTGTAATCCCATTTTCTTCATTGTCATTCAGGCATCCGGGGGGACCCCAGACCAGAGGGGGGTCTCGGCCATACCACAGGGGCCGACAGGGCCAGGGACAAAGGCAGGGTGGAGAGGGCTGCCTGAAAGGGCTGGCTGGAGCTGGGCTAGGGTGTGGGAATCATGGGGGAGGGGGATAGAGAGGCCACTCTGGGCAGGCTCCTGCTCAGAAGGCCAATCTTTCTCTGCTCATTCCTTCCCTGATTATCCTTAGCAAAGTCTATGGCTGGAGGGGTGGGGCTACTGAAAGGGTAGCCCTTCTCTTCCCACTGTCCTAATGCTAATGCAATGCTGGGCCAAGAACATGGAACTGGGTAGCAGACTTCCTGGAGAAAACCCAGGCCACAGGGCTATGCCACGGACATTTCCCCTACTCTGGGACCTCCCCTCAAACTTTGTGGGTGCCCAACAGGTTTGGGAGTCAGCAACAAGCCCACTGACTGAGCTGGCTATGGGGAATGGAAAGGAAAAAGTGAGAAATGTAAGCAGGCTCTTTGCATCTTCTCTTGGGCAAGCAACCAGCTTGGCCCAGAACTTCCATTTATCCCACCTTGACTATATGATAGGGAGAAAGGGAGATTTAGGACCGACACTGATAAGAGGATGTGAGCTAGAGAAAGAAAGAGAAAGAAAAAGAAAAAGACAGAAAGAAAGAGACAGAAAAAGAAAAAGACAGAAAGAAAAAGAGATAAAGACAGAAAAAGAAAAAAGAAAGAAAGAAAAAGAAAAAGAGAGAAAGAAAAAGAGAGAAAGAAAGAGGGAGAAAGAGAAAGAGATAAAGAAAGAGAAAGAAAAAGAGAGAAAAAGAGAGAAAGAAAGAGAAAAAGAGAAAGAAAGAGAAACAAAAAGAAAGAAAATGAGAGAAAGAAAGAGAGAGAAAAAAGAGAAAGAAAAAAGAAAGAAAGAGGGAGAAAGAGAAAGGGAGAAAGAAAAAGAAAATGAGAGAAAGAAAGAGAAAGGGAGAAAGAAAAAGAAAATGAGAGAAAGAAAGAGAAAGGGAGAAAGAAAAAGAAAATGAGAGAAAGAAAGAGAAAGGGAGAAAGAAAAAGAAAATGAGAGAAAGAAAGAGAGAGAAAGAAAAAGAAAATGAGAGAAAGAAAGAGAAAGAGAGAAAGAAAAAGAAAATGAGAGAAAGAAAGAGAAAGAGAGAAAGAAAAAGAAAATGAGAGAAAGAAAGAGAAAGAGAGAAAGAAAAAGAAAATGAGAGAGAGAAAGAGAAAGAGAGAAAGAAAAAGAAAATGAGAGAGAGAAAGAGAAAGAGAGAGAGAAAAAGAAAATGAGAGAAAGAAAGAGAAAGAGAGAGAGAAAAAGAAAATGAGAGAAAGAAAGAGAAAGAGAGAGAGAAAAAGAAAATGAGAGAAAGAAAGAGAAAGAGAGAGAGAAAAAGAAAATGAGAGAAAGAAAGAGAAAGAGAGAGAAAAAGAAAATGAGAGAAAGAAAGAGAAAGAGAGAGAGAAAAAGAAAATGAGAGAAAGAAAGAGAAAGAGAGAGAGAAAAAGAAAATGAGAGAAAGAAAGAGAAAGAGAGAGAGAAAAAGAAAATGAGAGAAAGAAAGAGAGAGAGAAAGAAAAAGAAAATGAGAGAAAGAGAGAGAGAGAAAGAAAATGAGAGAAAGAAAAAGAAAGAGAGACAGAAAAAGAAAGAGAAACAAAAAGAAAGGAAAAGAGAGAGAGAAAGAAAAAGACAGAAAGAAAGAAAGAGAAACAAAAAGACAGAAAGAGAGAAAGAAAAAGATATAAAGACAGAAAAGAAAAAAGAGAAAGAAAAAGAAAAAAGAGAGAAAGAGAAAGAAAAAGCGATAAAAGCAGAAAAAGAAAAAAGAGAAAGAAAGAGAGAAAGAAAAAGAAAAAGAGAGAGAAAGAGAAAGATAAAGAGATAAAGAGAAAGAAAGAGAGAGAAAGAGAGAAAGAAAATAGGGAGAAAGAAAAAGAGAGAAAAACAAAGAAAAAGAAAGGAAGGAAAGAGAGAGGGAGGGAGGAAAGAAAGAAAGGAAGGGAGAGAAAGATAGGGAGGAAGGAAGGAGGGAGGAAGAGTGAATAAAGAGAAGAGGGGAAAACAAATCAGTGAAAATAAAAGGAAAGAATAAGGATAGATAGAAAAAGATGAAAAAAATGTGTCAACTAAAGAAACAGAAAAAGGAAAGGAGGGAAGAGAGACAGAAACAGAGAGGTACACAGAGAGAGATCTTTTAAAAAACAATCAAGGCTGAGGGTGGGAAGGAGGGGAGGAGATGATACTTGGTTTCCATGCAAATATTCAGTCCTTTTAGCTTCAAAGCCCATTAGGGAGGGCAGGACTCAGACCTTTTCTCCTGTTCAAACCTAGGCAACAGTAACCTCCCACCTACCTGGAGTCTTTTGAGTCTGGTGATTGGCTGGGCCTAAACCCAGTTAAGAACTTCACTGGGGCAGAAGAGATGGTGTAGACTGAGCCAGGAGCTTCTTGGATGAAGGAGGTCCAAGGGCTGTGAGATTGAATTTCACAATGGTCCACACCGGTCCCATTTCTTCTTCACATGGATTTCATCATGGTCATCCTTCTAGCTCCTCAGTCACCCATGGTTCCCGAGGTGGGGGGGGGAACCTTATATCTCTTGGAATTCTTGGCTCTCCCAAAGCTGATGCCCCAAATTACT
Source organism: Sminthopsis crassicaudata (assembly GCF_048593235.1). Classification (NCBI taxonomy): domain Eukaryota; kingdom Metazoa; phylum Chordata; class Mammalia; order Dasyuromorphia; family Dasyuridae; genus Sminthopsis; species Sminthopsis crassicaudata. Next base: position 472,515,731 of record NC_133620.1, on the reverse strand, counting down.
GATAGATAACTTCTGCAAATTCGACCGTGCACTTCATTTGAGTGCCTATGATGGTGATAATGATATTCTCAAGTATCCCCAATTTTTCCCCTTCTGTCCTGTCCTGGAAGCAAGACTAGCACGTGTGCCAAGGCCTGAGGGCAAATGTTGCTAAATTATAGTATTTAACTTCAGGTTGCCAAAGGTTATCCAAATGCCAAGCTTGGCTGACTTTAGCCAGGTCTTGCCCAGGCTCTCAACTCAGCTGCCTCTGAGATAACTAGCTCCTGAGGCATATGTTGGACTGTATTCATCAAGCGAGCTGCAGGCCAGCCCTCTTCTCACCCTTGACTGTATCTCCCTTTGGGAGAAACCTGAGCCAGCTCCCAACAGAGCCAGAGACAAAAATAGGCAGCCTTTAAAAACAGGAGTCAAGGACCTCAACCTGGCTGGAGAGAGAGAAGCCCCACTTCATGCCTGAAGAAAGTACAGCCTTGAACCTACTGATCTCCCAGAAGTCAGAGCAAAATGAGATGTGTAGCATCTCCCCAAGTGGCCACTAGGAGGCGGGGAAATACGGAGGTCTCCTGGAGAAAAGGCCCAAACAGATGAGTCGAGTATGGGGGAGTTGAGGGCCACAGTGAGGGGAGGAAAGTTGCCTCCTGAAGGAGCAGTAGAGCTTATCAGGGCTTTCAGATGGATAGGGGAAAGAAATGGCTAGTTTGACCCCTACACTCTTCTTATTGGCTTCAAAGTATGAGGAATGGGTAGTGCCCCTCTAGCTTTTGTTTTTATTCAAATTTGATTAAATCCAGGAAGGAAGGAAGGAAGGAAGGAAGGAAGGAAGGAAGGAAGGAAGGAAGGAAGGAAGGAAGGAAGGAAGGAAGGAAGGAAGGAAGGAAGGAAGGAAGGAAGGAAGGAAGGAAGGAAGGAAGGAAGGAAGGAAGGAAGGAAGGAAGGAAGGAATAGAGTAAGAATGGAGGGAGAAAAGGAAGAATGGAAGCTTCTGAGGGAGGAAAGCACAGTCGCTTCCACTCCCACCCCCCTTTTCTGGGTGGCTAAAAGAGGCAATCCATTTCCATGATGGAATCTGCCACGCCTAGGAGTTGAGCTCACACATATGGTGTTGCTTTCGTGAGTCTTTACTAGGAACTCTCTGGTGCTTGGGCGGCACGGTTTGCACTCACGTTTAGTTACCCAGCTCATCTTTCTCTCTTTTGCACTGTCAGGGCCCAGCTCGAAGATGGATACCACCCTCCTCCCAGCTCTCGAGCCTGGCCCTGCAGGAAACACAAGCTGGGGTGGGGGTGGGGGTGGCCCTCCTCCTCATTGGGTGGCTGGAAACTGACAGCTACGTCTAGAATCATCGGCTAGTTAGAAAAAAAGGAGTAAACTGGACAGACTTTACGGCTGCCTTGCCCAGCCTGCTGCCCTAAAAGGAGAACTGGATGGGACACTGTGAGGCTGCTGCTCATAATGTGAGTCCAGCAAAAGTTAAGATGGAAAATTTGGCTGTCAGATCCTGCAGTGTCCTCAGAGGAGAGGGTCAAGAAAAGCACCGGGCACTGGCCAGGAGACTACCAAGAGGCAATATGAAGTTTACTTGCTCCTTGCCAATCCCCAACGCTGTGTGTGTGTGTGTGTGTGTGTGTGTGTGTGTGTGTGTGTGTGTGTAACCCACATCAGATTGTCTAAAACTTTTCTGCTCTAATGAGTAATTCTGACTCTGTCTCTGTGTCTGTCTCTCTCTGTCTCTCTCTGTCTCTGTGTCTCTGTCTCTGTCTCTCTCTCTCTCTTTCTCTCTCTCTCTCTCTCTCTCTCTCTCTCTCTCTCTCTCTCTCTCTCTCTCTCTCTCTCTCTCTCACACACACACACACACACACACACACACACACACACACACACACACACGCACACAATTTTGAGTGAGTTTCACAGACTGCTATATCTTATTAGCTCTATTAGACTGAACCCAAAGCCCCAATGGCTTCATGATGAGGGGAGTGATCCTCTTCAAGTGGCTTTCTTTGCCCAAACTCTGGGGCACCATCTGTCACTTGGGTTCCAAAAATCCTCATGTGCCTGTAATGCTAGGTGGCCACGTTTTAAGAAACAGACCCAAAAGGAAGAGTGGGAAGGAAGGAAGAGTGGGAAGGAAGGAAGGAAGGAAGGAAGGAAGGAAGGAAGGAAGGAAGGAAGGAAGGAAGGAAGGAAGGAAGGAAGGAAGGAAGGAAGGAAGGAAGGAAGGAAGGAAGGAAGGAAAATGAAGAGATGAGGAATGAAGGGAAGATGGTAGAGAGAAAGAAAAGAGGAAGATAAGGCAAAGAAGAAGGAAAATAAAAAAGGAATGATAGAAGGAAAGCAGAGGCAGTAAACGAAGGTGAAATAAGGAATGAAAGAAAAAATGGGAAAAGAAAATGAACTGAAGAGAGGAGAAAGGAGAGAAAGAACAGAGAGAGGGAGGGAGGGAGGAAAGAAAAACGAAAAGATGAAGAATGAAGACAAGGGAGGGATGGTAGGGAGAAGGGAAAGAAAGATGAGGAAAAGGTAGGAAAATAAAAAGGGAAGGATAGGAAAGGAAAGGCAGAGGAAGTAAGGGAAGATGAAACAAGGAATGAATGGAAAGAAAATGAAATGAAGGGAAAGGAGGAAAGAAGGAAAAAAGGAAGAAGGAAGGAAGGAGAGAGCAAAGGAGGGTAGGAGGAAGGAAAGAAAAAGAAAAGAAAATCTCAAGTGCGAGATGTAGGTGGGCACAGCAAGTTCTCTCCAGCTCTCGGGCTTCTGAGTCTGTCTCCCCTGGGGGGGATGGTGGTGAAGGGGAGTAGAGGAGAGCTGGCAGGGGCTGGGGAGACCACGTGGACAGGGGTCCCTCCTTCCCGAGGTCCCCGCGGAGAGAACAATGTGCTGGAGGCTCATGCCCCTGCTGGATGAGGATGGGGGTGGGGAGGAGGTGGAGGTGGGGCGGAGGCGGGGTCAGGCACGGGGGCAGATGCTAGCTGGGGGCCTCCTGGAAGGACTGGGGGCCGGCCGAGCCGTGCTTGGAGACGGAGCCTTAGCTCACCCGTCAGGTTCCACTTCCTCGGACCCAGGTCGCGCCGCTAGGCTGGCAATGTAATGATTTTGATCTGCAGATGTAAGTGGAATTTATTGTAACAACAAATATAGTGATGTCAAAGCCCAACCTTGGATTAAAGCCGGCAGCCAAAGGGGAAGTGTATTAATTTCCAGCCGCCTCGCAGGCCAGTGCCTATTAGACGGAGCTATTCTTCAGGCCCCCCCATCAGAATTAATCATTGGGAGTTAATTTGAAGCTCAGACAAGTTGCTGTTAATTTAGTGCAGGGAGGACGGGATGGAATAAAAAGCTGAGGTGCTGGCCAAGCCTCGTGGGTCTCATTAATCAGCCAGCTGAGACGGCCTGGCTTGATTACAATTTGCAAAAAAATTCATTAGAGTCTGGGCGATTGACAATTTTTCTCTCTGCCTGTGATCTGACTCATTAGGCAGCCAAATGAAAGCCGTGATGATGGTGATGATGACAGCCATCAAGGCTTCTCCCTTGTTTATCTTCTCCCTTCCTCCTCTTCCTGGCTCAGTGGTCTCCACTTCTGGGCACTCTCGGCCTCTCCGGGTGATCATTCTGTCTCCCTCTCTCCAGGGCCAGGGAGGGCGTGGGGGAGGGAGAAAGACAGGGAAAAAAACTAATTAGCCAACGCCATCGGTGGGGGCTTGGGGGACGCTCGGGTTCCATGGCTGCGCTCCGGGATCTCTACCCCCCAGCTTCATTCTTGGTGGGAGGGTGACGGCTAGGTTTCCTTTCACACTTGGGGGTCAGGGGGTGCGGAAGGATCTTGGGAACTGGCCGCTCTGAGTCTCCCCTAAATAAAGGAGTCCCTCTCTGTGCTGAGGGGAGCAGAAAGAGCGGAAAGAAGGCCCCCGGCCCTTGTTTTGGGCGCTGGGCCGTGAGTCCCTCCAAGCCCCTAAAACGGGAGAGCTGTAAAAGTCAGGAAGGAACGCTCGCCGGCTCTCTCCCCTCTGGCCCACAAGTCTCTGCGAGCGAACAGTACGTTAGTCCTCGGCTCCCCGGGGCCCGGCGGGCTCTCCCCAAACGCGAGCCTGGGGATCCAGGTTGGAATCTGGAGGGCGGGTTAAGGGTTGGTCCTCTCTTTGGACCGAGCGGCGGCTGTGCGCTGTGCCCCGGGACCGGACGGGGGCACGGCAGAAAGGGCCCGACGGGAAGGGATGGCCCCTTCAGCTCCCCAGAGTGGCCAACCCGCGAGCCCAGTCCCGACCGGCCCCGCGTGCAGGAGAGCACACGGGCCTAAGCCCGCGAGTTTCCACACGGAAACCCCGCTCCGCTCTTCCAAAGGGGCCGAGGCAGGGAGAAGCGCGCGGCTCTTGGCCCCGACCAAATCCACGCGGGCGCTCGCTTCTCCACGCGCCTTTGCGAGGGGGTGCAGCTGGCTGCGAAGCCACGCTCGGCTTCCCTGCTCGGCTCTGAGCCGCGGGAGCTTTCGGCAAAGTCCTTCAGAGAGACCGGGTTTGTGAGTTGCCGCAAGGAGAGCTTGCCCGCTGGCCCGCCGGTCCCCCCGCCTGGGATTCAGTGCCCACTGGGGAAGGGGACAGGGCTCACATCCCGCCCTCCATGTGCCCACTCTAGAAACAATTTCTGCCGGAGTCCTCCACTGCTCACAGCAATATGTTAGCCCGTTGGGTTTTTTTTTAATCCATTCCAGAGGCTACTTAGGACTTCGAAGCTCAGCTACACGCTGAAAACCTCCTATTTTGGGAGTAAAACTAGGAGCCGATGCCACTCTCCCCATCCTCGGCTCTTCCCACCGAAAAGCAGCTCGACTCCGAGCCCGCAGCCCTCTAAGCCTGCGGTCACTGACGGCAGCTCTGGCCGGGTCAGGATGCACGGAGGCCGCCTTCCGGCCCGGCCCGGGGCCGCTGCTCGCTGCCCTGCTGGCGGGCTGGGCCGGGTCTGCTCCATGCCCTGGGCTCGCCCGGGAGGGCTTCGGAAGCGCTTAAGGAGCTTCCTCCTGGCTTTGGAAAAATCCTAGCGTAAATGTGAGCGACGGCCAGGGTGGGGGGCGCTTTTCATCGATTATTCGCCGGCTGAATTCTGCGTGCACACAGAGCCGGAGCTAATGAGGAGCACGCAGACACGCCGACAGACTTGCACTGTCTGGAAACCTTGTCCGGGAACCTGGGTCCCGACGCAGCGGCCCTTGGCCCTTGGCTGCTGCTGAGCAGTTTAATGTTTTCTGGGGAGAGGAGGGGGAGCCCTGCCCCTTGCACTGAATGACTAATGCTTGTCGCGCTAAACTATTTGTCAGCTAACAAGCTGGCCGGAGTGAAAGGGGAAAGAAAGGGAGGCGATCTGCCTGGGGAAGGGAGAGAAAGTGAAAGAGAGAGAGAGAGAGAAAAAAAAAAAAAAAAGCCACGTCGTTACAGGAAATCTTTCGACACAAACAGGAGGACAGAGAGGCAAAGGTGCCTTTCCGGGATGTGCTATAAAAAGGCTGACCTCCCCCTAGCCCTTCGTGAAATGCCCAGTCCAAGCCAGCCAGGGCCTTCCCGCATATATCATCCCCCCAAGCCCCAGACGCCCCACTCCCAGAGGGGAGCTTGGAGCAGGGAGGTGCAGGAAATAATCAGCTGGCGTTTATAGCCTGCATCTGCCAGGGCTGGGAGCTGAGGGACCGGCCCAAGGGGTTAAACATTTTCCAAATCATCATCATTTAAAGGCTGCCAAACCCTCCCCCTACAACTTTGCCCAATCTATTACCCTTACGGGGAGGGGGGGGGAAAGGTAAGCAACCAGCAAAGGGGAGAGAGCTGGAGAGCTCCTCCACCACCAGGAACCCAGCCCCCCCTCCCAAAACGAAGGGACCCGGATAGCCTTTGCAGTTGGGCTGGCCACTGTTTGATGTCCTGACAGTGGGGATTCCTGTCCTGCTTCAGGGCAGGGGGTGGGGAAGTTTGCAGATCCTAAGCAGAGTTCCAGCTTTAGGGCTAAAGGAGGGAGCAGCAGGAGCTGCAAGTCGTGGCACCCCATTTTCTTCCTTCTCCCCTCTCCTCCTCCGTCCAAAGTTTTCCAATTCGCTTTGCCGTTCAACCCCATCCCAACTGAAATAGGAGGGTTCCTAAGAGAGAAATCTGTCTTCCTCTAAAATGATAATGTAATCAATTAAAGGCAGCTCCTTGAACCCTCCTCCCCCAACGGTGCCTTCAGGATACATTACCCCGTGGAAAGTCCTAGGAGAAACCTGGAGGGGCTAAGGTGGGTTCCCCGGGGTCAAGCAAAGACTCAAGATTCTGGAGAGACAGGTCCCGGATTATATTCTTTTTTTTGCTTTTCTTTTTATTATTCACAAGACTGAGTTTGTTTAGATTCCATAACTTATAAGGAGATAAGCTACATTGAAATAAATTAAACACAATAGAGACCGACGTGCTTTCAAAACATGGCTTAGTTAAGGATAGGCAACTCAGAGTGAGAATGCCAAGCCAGCAAAACAAAACAACCAAAACAACAACGACCAAAAAAATAAAATTAAAAATAATAAAAAAAAAAGGTTCATCGGGCACCCGGAAAATAACTGCCCCTCAGCCAACTCGCAAAGCCAAAAAAGAAAGGAGAAACCCAAACGTTTCTGTTTCCTTTTCCTTCGGGAAAGCAAGGAACAAAAAATAGATATATATGTATATATACTATACAAAATAAAAAGGTTGGCTTGTGCATACCGCAGGTGATCGGCTTGGTTCGTAATCTCGTTTTCTTCTGGAATGTAAGACCTTCGTGAAACTGGGGGAGTTGGTCCCATTAGTCAAAAAAAAAAAAAAAAAAAAAAAAAAATCCTGCAGCTGGGATTCCGTATAGATAGATTAACTATATACAAAGTAAGATAGAATAATACTTAGTGCCTCTGTCCAGATTCCGATGTTTCCCTCATCCGAAAATAGTTTTTCAGCGTCGTCTGCAATGAATATATTCTCGATTTGCTCGCTCTGTCCAACGTTCATCTCCTTTTTGATTTCGTTTGTTTGTTTTGTTAAACCTTTTGTTTTTCCAACAGTTCTGAGAGCCGAGGAGGAAGGACTCTGCTCTTCTTCGGCTCCTCCTTTGTCCGGGTGTGTGTGTGTGTGTGTGTCCGTGTGTGTGTGTGTGTGTGTGTGTATGTGTGTTGGGGGATGGGGGGGTGCCTCCCCTGGCACCTGCTGGGGCCGGGGACAGGGGAGCTTGAGGAGGGGGGGGTGCCTTGGCCCGCTCAGGGCCTGGCTTGCTCCAGCTGCTGATGTTGACTTCTGATGGCAAAACGACTGACGTGCACCGGAATGGGAACCACGATCTTGGGGTTCCTGGAGGGCTCCCCGGTCTTGGAGTTGGCGTTGCCGGCTTTGACCCGTTTCCACTTGGCCCTTCGGTTTTGGAACCAGATTTTCACCTGCACCTCGCTGAGTTTGAGCGCGTGGGCGATCTGCGACCTCTCGGTCAGGGACAGATACTTCTTACAGTGGAATTCCTTCTCGAGCTCCAGCAGCTGCTCGCTGGTGAAGGCCGTCCGCCTCCGCCGGTTTTTGCCCGTGGAAGTGGTGCTGCCCGAGCTGCTGCTGCTGCTGCTGCTGCTACTGCTGCTGCTGCTGCTCTGGGGATTCTCCTCCAGGGCCGTGGCCAGGTCTTCCTCCTTGTGGGCGGCCTGGCTGGGGATATTGTCGTCCGAACTATAGTCCAGGTCGCTGTCCATGGAGAAGCTCTCCTCTTTCCCCCTGGGATCGTCTTCTCCTTTGGCCTCCTCTTTTCCCTGGCCTCTGATGGCCCCCACTGAAAGCACACAGACGACAATTCGTTAGCGTTCCCTGGTCCCCTCGGCCCCTGCGGGGAAAGGGAAGGGCTCTACCCTTTGGGGCTTCCTCTTCAGGAAGAATTTTCTGTTCGGTTTCCTCAGCTCGTCATCTTGCCTGGCCAGGGGGTGACTGCCCGGCTGTGTCTGGGGAGGGGGGATGTACGTGCGGCCTTTGGCTAGCTGGCTTTTGGAAGGACGTACAGAAGGGCCAAGCCCAGAGACAGCGGGCCCCCGGTCCAGCCCGCCTCTCATCCTCTCACTGCCTCCACATAGCACGGGGTGAAGTTCCCATCCTGTCCTTTACTTGCACCCCCTTCCGCCCCACAAGTAAATCTCCTTTCCTCTGGACGTTGCTATAAGCCCCGCTGACAGCCTGGCCTTCGGGAAACCAGGGAGTTCGGGGTTTGCCTTCTTTGTCACGGGGCTGGAAGGCTGCCAAGCCCACCTGCCCTGCATCCCTCCATCGCCCTCACAGTGGGACTGGGAGTCGCAAACGAATGTCTCCTCCCTTCCCGGGAGGATCCCTTCTGTCCCCGTTGAGGAACGTTATTCCTTGGGATAATGCCTTGGGAGAAGTTGGGAGCCAGCCGCCCCATGCACCCCCTAGTCTCCTTGCAAGAGCATGGAATCCTAAAGTGAGACTGCTGGGGACTGCCAGAGCCAGGCCGGAGCCCTGTGTTTATAGGCCGGTTCAGCACCCCCAGCTCGTCCCGGAACTCGTCCTGGGGCTCGTGCTCTCGTCTCCTGCCCCCTCGGACCCCGCGGGGATTAATGCGGGTCTGAGCTGAGCTCCCTAAGTGGCGGCTGATAAGAGCCCCATTCGCACGGCCCCATTCCCGGCTCCCTGGGGACTGACAGCCTGCGGGCGGCTGGGGTGCTTCCCCTCTCCACTAAGGTGTGGACTGAAGTTGCCCACTGTGAGCCTCCGGCCCCGCTCGGCCCCTCGGAGCTCCCCTCGGCGGCTCTGGCTGCTCCGGGCCGCGGATGGAAAGGCAGAGCCGAGCATCCGGGCTAACGGACAGAGAGCGGAGAGGGGGCGCCGGGAGGCGGAAGGCGAGGCTGGCTGGGGCAGGGTGGGGGTGGACGGGGCCGCCTGCGGACTGTGCCTCGGGCTTCCTCCGCGTCAGGGCTCTGAGAACTGAGGGACTGGCAACTTGGCCGATGCTGAAGCTCCCCGGGCTGCCCCCTCCTCCCGGGGCTGCCCGCATCCCGCACCATCCTGCCCCCCCTGCCTCCCTCGGTCCCCGGGCCCAGACCCTGCCCTCCGCTTCGGGGAAAGGAGAGGAGCCGGCCACTCACCGAGCGAAGCCTGCACCGCCTCGGAGGCCGAGAAGGACAGCAGCGAGCTCTCCTTGGCCAGGAAAGCCTTCCCGTCCTCGGACTCGGCCGGGATGCCGTCCGCCTTGTCGAAGTTGCCCTGCAGGGCCTGGGGCGGAAACTTGCGGGCCGCGTCCTGGTGCTGGGGCGAAGCCGAGAAGCTGCTGGGCAGGGTGGCCATGAGGGTGGAGGTGAGAGCCATGCCCTGCGCCAGGCTGGAGCAGAAACCGGTGGGCAGGCTGGGGATCTGGTGGTGGGGGTGCGCGGGAGGCAGCGCCGGCTGCAGGGAGGCCTGCGGGAGCGTGGGGGGCGGCGGGGGCGGAGGGGGCAGCACCACCGGCCGATAAGGCATGAACATGGGGTAGCCGGTGTACACGAAGTGGCCCGGGCTGGGCTGGGGCGGGCTGCCGATCAGCGAGTCGATGCTGAAGGCAGTGCTACTACCCAGGGGCCGCTGCATCATCATCAGGGAGGGCGGAAAGGCAGCGCTCATATACGCTCCCGGGGATGGAGACGGAGCGGAGGAGAAGCAGCTGGCGGAGCCGCAGGCCGCCTCCGGGAAGCGCCCGCCAGCGGCCGGCCAGCCCAGCCGGGGACACTCCCCGCCCGCAGCCTCTTCCCGCCGCGCCGAGGCCAGCGGCGGCGGCGGCGGCGACAGCCGCGGCGACGGGGGCAGAAGCCCTGGGCGCCGGAGAACGGCGGGGGCCGCAAGGCAAAGGCTCGGCCGCGGTGCCCTTCAGGCAGTCAGCGCCCGGGCTGGGCCATAGGAGGCCGGGCTGAGCGAGCGGGGCGGCGAAGGGCGGCGCGGGGGCTCTCGGCTCCTCTGGGCGCCCGAGAGGCACAGGCGGATGGGGTGGGCGAGGAGGGCGGCCCGGCTCTGCCCGCGGGTCTCCCCGTGCCCTGGGCGCGCGGCTGGCCGGCCCGCGCGACGGAGCCTCCCGGGGCGCCGCTCCCTGGCTCGCTGGTCCCGGCCGCTGGCGCTGGCCCTGGACGGCCCCTGCTGCTGCTGCTGCTGCCGCTGTGCGCCCTGCCTGGCCCAGCTCCCGCGGGCCCGGTGCGGTGAGCTGCGGAGCGGTCCGGTCCTGCCCTGCCCTGCCCAGTCTGGCCGCTTGCGTGCGCGCAGAGCCCAGCCCGCCGACGCCCCTCTAGCTCCCTCCCGCCCGGGTGCCGCCAGCACCTTTAAATCGCGCTCTGCCTCCTCATTCACATTTTGCCAGCTCCCGAACTGGGCCTGCCTCACGTGGGTGCCTGTGCCGCTCCCCATTGGTCAGAGGGTCTGGGAGGGGGCGGGGCGCCGAGCCTGGCTCCTCCTCCAGCCCGCCCCCACCTCGCTCCTCTCTCCGCCCCCCCGCCCCCCGCCCCCTGCTCCAAACACAGCTCTGGGCAAAGGCAGAGCCAGAGATCCGAAGTGGGAGAAATCAGACCCGCGGAGGGAAAGGAAACAGCGGCGCATCCTGGGCGGCTGCAAACTCCTGCAGCCACTCCGGAGCCCTCGCGGAAGCAGGCCTTCTCTGCCCGCAACCCGGAGCCCGCACGCGGGCGCTCACTCACGGCGCCTCCCGAATGCACGTCCGCAACCCGGCCAGGGTGGTGGGAAAAACAACAGAAACCCCCCCCCCCCGAGCCCCGCGCACAGGGGCGAGCGCCCGATGTCTTAGTGAGCCCGGGGGCTCTGTGCTCCGTGCTGGACCCAGACCCTGTGGCCCCCTCCCTCCCTCCCTTAGTTGCAGGAAGTCGCAGCAGCCACACAGGGCGAAGGAGGCTCTGGCCGCTCGCCCCGGGCACGCGCTGCTTGCAGACGCTGGGCAGCTCTGGCACTTTCTGCGCACAGAGATGTCATGCCCGGCTCTGTGCAGCCGGTGCCGCCGTGCCCCCCCGCCCGGCCCCTTGCCTCTGCCGCCCTGCCTGAGGGGCGCATTGGGTCCTCCCCAAAGTCCCCTCTCTCTAAGAGCGACCCGCTCAATTCCTCGATTTCCCTTCCTTGGAAATCACCCCCTCCCCATTTGCATGCTTTACTCCATGCTGCACGCCGCCAGCGTCCTCCCTCACCGCCCCCTCCACAGCAGCCGCAGTGAAATAAAGGGAGTCATGGCTCCGCTTCGTCCTAGGGGAGGAAGGAGGGTGCAGCGGCTCTCTCCCGACGCTCCGGGTTACTGAGGAAAGCTTCAGAGTGTTTGCGCAAACCCGCGCCCGTTTGGTAAATAGGCGCTAATTAAGCCCTGGCCGGGAGGCAGAAGGCTTCGCTTACGCAGGTGAAGCCTCTTGGAGAAAAGGAAGGAGCGACAGCCGTGGGGGGAGGGGGGGAAATCTCAGGGCCCCTGGCCACCATTGGGGGGGGAGGAGAAGACGTTTTATTATTATTTTGATTTCAGGACGACCCCACTCCCACTTCCCCAAATCTCAGACCATCACGAATGGTGGGGGGAGCCAACAATTCCACCTCTAAAAGAAAAAAAATCTCTCTCTCTCTCTCTCTCTCTCTCTCTCTCTCTCTCTCTCTCTCTCTCTCTCTCTCTCTCTCTCTCTCTCTCTCTCTCTCTCTCTCTTCTTGTTCTTGTTCTTGTTCTTGTTCTTCTCCCTTTTAAATCGCATCATTTCAAGGAAATGGAAGAAGAACCGAAGCCCCTATGGATGCGTTATGGAGGAATGATCGAGGCCGCCCAAGATATGTCTGGGAGCCGCTTCGAACTTCCCGGGTCTGCTTGTCTGAACATCCCCCCTTTCGCTCCCCCCACGCCCCCACCCTACCCCGCAGAAGCCCCGCAATTTTTCAGTAAGAAAGCGAATAAAGACACAGAGCAGATTGAAATGGGTCGGGGGGGGGGAGGGGGGGCAGATTATGTGTCCTTTACATACACATGTAATGGGAAGATAAAAGACAAATCGATATTCATGAACTCATCGATCCCGGTCTTTGAAAACCTCTTGTTTATTTCTTTTTTTTTTCTTCCTTCCTTCCTTTCTTTTTCCTTCCTTGCTTTCTTTTTTCTTCCTGTTTTCTTTCTTTCTTCCTTCTTTCCTTCTTTCCTTCCTTCCTCCTTTCCTTCGCTTCCTTCCTTCCCTCCTTCCTCTCTCTCTCCCTTTTTTCCTTCCTCCTTTCCTTCGCTTCCTTCCTTCCTTCTTTCCTTCCTTCCTTCCCTCCTTCCTCTCTCTCTCCCTTTTTTCCTTCCTTCCTTCCTTCCTCTCTCTCTCCCTTTTCCCCTTCCTTCCTTCCTCTCTCTCTCCCTTTTCCCCTTCCTTCCTCTCTCTCTCCCCTTTTCCCCTTCCTTCCTCTCTCTCTCCCCTTTTCCCCTTCCTTCCTCTCTCTCTCTCCCTCTCTTCCTTCCTGCCTTCTTTCCTCTGTTTCAATCTTTTTCTCCTCTTCCTCTGCGCCAACCCTGGGGTCCTTTGGAAAGATGGGGAAGGGAAGAAGGGAAGCAGCCTGTGCTCTCCCAACACTTGTGGACAAAGAAACATTCTGGGGAAATTCCCCAGCGAGTCCAGGAGAGCCGGGCGATGCGCGGAGAGCTGCTCCTTGGGGCCTCGGAGCTTGCTGCCCGACTGAAGGCAGCTCCACGAAGGCACCTCCTCTCTCCCGGTCTCCTTCCCCCAGCACCGCGCTCCCTTCGGGATAAAGACGTAGAGCCTGCGGACCGGGGCGCCAGAGCCGGAGCGCAGCCCACGCGCCCGGGATCCGGCACGAATTGCCGCGTTCTAAGGCTGCCGGGGCACCCAGTCCGGACGCCAGGCAGGGGCTGGTCAGCAGGGTTCGAGATAATAAAGATGTCCCGTTCCCGGAGGAGGGAGATAAGGCCTTGCTCCCTTACCCGAGAGGGACTTTTGCAAATCCGAGGCCAAGGGCTTGAGCGCGTTCCAACTAACCCGGAGCCCGGATTTGGGTCTTGGGATCCAAGCGGGGTGACAGTGGGGTTCTCGGACTTCCCGTGGCATCGGGCTGCCTTTCTCCCAGGCCCCCGCGCGCCCGCCGGCCTCCCACTCCTGCGTGGGGCGCAGTGAAGGAAGCCACCCAGCCAAGCTTGGCCATTTTCTCTGTAGATCCCCGAGCATCTCCATTGCTTCCCGAACTTCGGAAAGTCGGGGAGCTCCTCCGGGGCTTTGGAGAGCGGGGGAACCGCCACCGGGGGGTCTGGGGTGCTCTTTCTGCGTCTCCAGGTCCCCAGGAACAGCTAGGTGGGCCCAACCGCGGCGGGATTTGATGGCGGGTTATTCGCGCCTATAAATCGCCCAGCCGAGTATCGACTCCTTTTATTAGCGAGTTCCGAGGCTTCCAGTGTCATCAATGGGGATTTTATTTATTAGGGGGCCTCTTCCTCGCCGGCACCGTGGCCATATTTCCTCATCTAATGTTTAACTGCTTAGAAAACGACGGCCGGTGCCATAAAAGTATCTTTGTGTTCGGGAGGTGATTAACACGGCGGGCTCGGGGCCCCGGACGCTGGCTGGCGGCCTCCTAGAGTCCAGCCTCGCCGCGCAGTTCATTTGCAAAAAGCAAACCGACTCCGACTCTTCTCCAGTCTGGCCTCGGCCCAAAGCGGAGATTTATGGGCTACAGGTGCAGCGCTCAGCCCTCTGGCCGTGTCCCTACCTGCGCGCCGGGTACCTGGCGAGGGTCCCCGAGGGCCCCTGCCCCAGAGCCGCGGCCGCGCGGGGAGAGGGGGGAGAGGCTGCCTTCCCGCTCCCCTCCGGCTCCTTGGAGGCTGGCTGCCGTGTGGCGTGGGAGAGGGAGGGTGACCCCCGCGCTGGCTGCGGACATGACCCAACCCGAAAGCGCCAAACCCACGCTGACAGCTCCAATTATGATTATGTGCGGGCACACTGCTTTGCAAGGTAGGCGCTTTCCAATTCAGGCACGGGAGACCTGGCTTTTCCTCTCCCCAGCTTCTTCCCTGGAAACCTGCGCGGGAGGGGGGGTTCTTTGGGGACCCTGCTGGCCTGCAGAGCCACATGCATGCAGGGCGATTTGCAGGGCAGTCCCTTCGCCATTTGGGCGTGAGAAACCTGCCTTCTCCCTGCCCACTTGGAGACTCGCACTGAGGGATTCTGGGGGCCCCCGCTGCAAACTTCGGCGCACGCAGAATGTTTTGCTCTGAGTCAGTTGGAGCCCCTCTCCTCTCTTCCCGGGGAGGGGCCCCGACCGCCTCGGCCACTTCAGCTCTCAGCTAAGGGCCTCGGCCGGCCAAGCGCGCGCAGACGCGGGCTCCCTTTGGACAGCCTCCCCATGCCCTCCGCCGCCGCTCCGACCCCCGGCCTCCAGCACCCCGCAAGCCTCCGGGCCGCAGGGGAAAACCTTGGGTAATTAAGTTGTCTCCCAGCCACAGGGCTGCTCCGGCCCGCGTTTGCTTGCAGCTGTGAGGCCGTGGGGGTGGCTGCCATTTAAATGCAAAAGTCTCCGAGGTTGGAGAATTCCCACTTCAGCCTGACAGCCGAGCAGGAGCGGCCCCGCACTGCCCGGGCTTCCCAGAACTTGGCTGAGAGAAGAGGGGGGCAGGAGAGGAAGGCGGGGCCCCTGGCAGCCAGCTGAGGAGGCAGCTTGCAAGCTCAGGGCCCCAGCCGGCCTCTTTCCCTTCCTGGAAACTTTCTGGGGACCCCCGGCGACTGCAGGGCCACCGTCTCTCAGGCAACCCTCCAGTTTTTGAGCCGAGGCCCTCACCTCTTCTCCCCTCCTCGGGCCCTGCCCCAGCGCTTGGCCAGAGCTGAAGACCCGGGCCGTCCTGGGACTTAGGCCCGGTCGGGGACTTGGCCATCTCCCCCCCTCACCCCCAGCTAAGCTAGAACAGTTCCACAAAGGGGTTCTTGTGTGAAACACCCCCCTCCCATCAGACACACCAATTTGCAAGTAGCAAAAAGCATTGAAGCCCTCGTCTTAAAAAAAGAAAAAAAAAAAACTATTTTATTCAGGCCTTTTTTTTCCCCCTTTAAATCTGAAAGCCCCAAAATAGACTCCATGTGGCCATAAGCGAAGTCAGCCCCTGGCTCGGGCTTTGAAATCGCTCCAGCAATTATGTAAAAGAGCCATTCACTAACAGGGGGAATTAAAAGGGGGCTCGCCTGCTTCCCTTTCATTCCGGGCCTCTCATGTTTGGCTTTTCAAAGCCCTTCCAACACGAGGGCTTTCTCCGGGACAAAAGGCGGAACAAAAAAAAGTCCCCAAACTTGTAAATTGAACGTCAAGGGAACTTTAAACAATTTAAAGCCCATAAATAATGATAAAGGGGACTGGCAAAAACGGCAAACCCATTCAATTAATAGAGTTTCCCAAGCAAAGATCAAGTACTCTCTAGAATAAGAGTCTGCCCGGCTATTCTTCGCTCCTCGGGCGCTCAGGGAAAGCGGGCCATGGGGCTGGCTTTCTCAAGCGCGCTGGCACCCCCACGCTCTGGGGGCAGGGGAGGCGGGGGATTTATAGCCAGGAAAGTTGGGAGTTCTCTTTGTGTGTGTGTGTGTGTGTGTGTGTGTGTGTGTGTGTGTGTGCGTGTGTGTGTTTGTGCGCGCTTTTTCTTGAACATGAGGACCCAAGGAGGAGGAAGAGGAAGACTCTTGTGGTGGTCAGCCACGTACACACACGTGATGGGAGTTCTGACCCTTCCAAGCTGGGAGGGGGCTCCGCCCGGGCCCCAGCTGGATGGCCATTTCCCCCCCCCCCTCTTTCATGCCCAGCCCCCAGCCCCCGGTGGGTGCACATTCAGGGCGGCGGGGGAGCCCTGTCCTGCGGCCAGCTTGCACGCGGGGTTGGGCTCCTGCTCTCTTTGGAGCGGCCTGGATGGCTGGGTGGGCGCGCGAGAGAGAGGGACAGGGAGAGGAAAGGGGGGAGAAGGTGAGGGAGAGAATGAGGAAGAAAGAGGGCGAGAGAGACAGAGAGATAGACAAAGAAACAGAGACAGAGAGACTGAGGCAGAGACAGTGACACAGACAGAGATACACAGAGAGAGGGAGAGGGAGAGGGAGAGGGAGAGGGAGAGGGAGAGGGAGAGGGAGAGGGAGAGGGAGAGGGAGAGGGAGAGGGAGAGGGAGAGGGAGAGAGAGAGAGGGAGAGAGAGAGAGAGAGAGAGGGAGAGAGAGAGAGAGAGAGAGGGAGAGAGAGAGAGGGAGAGAGAGAGAGGGAGAGAGAGAGAGAGAGAGAGAGAGAGAGAGAGAGAGAGAGAGAGAGAGAGAGAGAGAGAGAGAGAGAGAGAGAGAGAGAGAGAGAGAGAGAAAGAGAGAGACAGAGAGAGAGGGGGGAGGGAGAGGAAAGGGAGGAGAGGTGAAGGAGAGAATGAGGAAGAGAGAGGGCGAGAGAGACAGAGAGACAGACAAAGAAACAAACAGAGAGAGAGACTGAGGGAGAGACAGTGACACAGACTGAGATACAGAGAGGGAGAAAGAGGAGAGATGGGGGGGGTGAGAGAGAGAGAGAGAGACAGAGAAAGAGAGAGAGAGAGAGACAGAGAGAGAGAGAGAGAGAGAGAGAGAGAGAGAGAGAGAGAGAGAGAGAGAGAGAGAGAGAGAGAGAGAGAGAGAGAGAGAGTGTGTGTGTGTCTCTGTCATTTGTCAGCTCGGGAGCCAGGGGTTCTGTCTTGGTACCTCCCTAATGGCTGGGGTGGAGTTGTCAGGCTCCTGACTAGGGGGGCTGATCGACCACTCGGAAAAATGTATCACCTGGCCGCCTGGAGGCACGCTGTGCGTGGGGGGAGGACTGCCTCCTTTGTGCAGCCTCCTCCCCTTCCTCCTCCCGGCCCTCAGGTCCTCGATGGCCTTTCTGAACTTCCCTAAGGAAGGGAGGGATCGCTCGTGCCCGGGGTAAGGACTGAGACCGGGCCCTTTCCTCCAGCTGCCTGCCCCCGGGGGAGGGTCAGAGCGGGACCCCCTCGGCTCGGTAACCGGGGAGGAGGGCCCCCGCGGACAGGTGGACCTTCCAAAGACTTCCTCCCCAACTTTTTCTGACGTCTCCTCCCCCCCGAGTCCGGAGAGAGCTTTTGAGGGGATCTGTGACCCCGGAGCGGGGTCGGGAAGCCAGAAAAGCAGGCCGAGCTCTCTGGGGCGGGAAGCTGGGCCGGGGCCCCGGCAGGCGGCGGCGAGGGCCCGACCCGGAGGCTTCCAAGGGAAGCTCTTCCCAGCACCCCCCGGGAGCTGCAGAGAATGGAACCGAAATGGGTGAGGGCGTGGGGGGCGCTGGGTCGGACTTGGCCCCTTCGCACCCGCTCCGGGAGGCTTTGAGCCTGAGAAGGCTGCGGCCCCTCCTTGACCCTCTGATCCTCCCCGCGGGGGGACGGGGGCGGGGGTGCGAGAGATGAGAGTGTGGCGGGAGGCCTTCTCGGGTCCAAACTTTATCTGGCCCGCAGATCTGGCCTCCGCAGCCCCCTACAGGTTTCCCCGGACTTCAAACGCATCCTAAAAACAGTAGCCGGACTTTTATCTGCATCACACCCGCTTTGGGGGGACGGAGGGGGGTGGAGATCACAAAGATGCTAATCCCTTGGGACGAGTAAATAGAGGCCCCCCTGCGAAGGCCCGGGAAGGGAAGGCCTGGGAGGGAAGCGGCGATGGGCCGCCTCGGGGGAGGAGGGGAAGGAAGCGAAGAAGCCGAGGGTGCCGTTTCCAGGGACTGCCCCCAGCCCCAGGGGACGGAGAACCTCTAACTGGCAGCTCCTGCAGCGCGCAAGACTGGTCCTTATTCCTCAGAATCATTCCCATTTGCACTGACAGAGATCACAGGGAGCTGCCGCTCTACTCCCAAACTGGCTCTCCTTCCCCACAAACCAAAAATAAAGTCGGGAACCGGGTGACGGCACCCGGAGCGGCTTTACAGCCAGACTGGCCCCCTGTGATGCAGCGAGGAAGGGACTGGCTCGGGGCCACTGGCCCAGAGAGTCTCCAAGGGAGTGGGGATTCCGAGAGAGAGCGCTGAGAGCCCCCAAAGTCCCAGGCAAGTCCCGGCTCTCCCTGGAGGGGGGAGAAAAGGAGAGCTGCGTGGGCAGGGCTTAGTGGGAAGGGCCAGGGTTGCAGGCTTGGAGATTCTGATCTTCCGAGGCTCTTTCACACACACACACACACACACACACACACACACACACACACACACACACACACACACACACGACTCCCCAACAGGAAATGCCCTTTCATCCATTAGTAACAGTAAACTTTCTAATGGCCATGCTCTGGGAGTGGAGCAGGGAACTGACAGGCAGACGATTTGCATTCCAGTGTCACTTCTGTGACTTGCCACCTCTGGGCAAATGCCCACTTTTTCTAGTCTCAATTTCCTCCTTCATGAAGGGCCCTTTTCAGTGACCTCTTAGGTCCTTTCCAACTCTAACGTTAGGATCCTATCATCCCTCACTTTGAATGGAGAAGAAAAAAAAACGGGGGGGTGGGGAGGGAGGAAAACTATATTCCCACTGACAATCCCCTTCCCCCCTTGGCTTCTTTCCTAGACCAGAGGGCCCCATAAAAGTGGACCCAGAAGAGGATTCCACAAAGGATGAGGGATGGAGTTTAGGCTGGGGCTGGGGTTTGATGGGCAGGTTTATTTTTGCAGTGGTTAGTGAGGGCTTATGGCTGCCCTTTTAAAGAGAGACCTTAAATTAAGAGAGTCCATAACAAATGCTTGGGAAATTGGACTGTCCTCCCTGCAGCCCTGACTGACGGGTTTCTACATCAACAAAAACATGTATCGTATGGCAACACAGACTATGGAACATACTGCATCTATCATGTTGCACTTATGATTGATAGGGAAGCATGTTGCAATAAATTTAGATACCAATGTATGCTATAACTGGCAATATAATGCATTCTCTATATTGACATTGACAATATAATTGAATGTACTATTATTGACAATAAAATGCATTCTCTATATCGCTCTCTCTATCTTCGATCTCTTTCCATTTTTCTGTAATGGAAGCTCTCATAGAATGGACCTGAGAACGTACCTGGAGGTCAGAGACATGGGGGCTCAAGTCTCACCTCTTTGTGACCTGAAGAAGTTCACTTTTTTTTTTTTGATTTCTTTTTTTTTTATTATTTTATTTTTTTATTTTATAATTATAAATTTTTGACAGTATGTATGCATGAGTATTTTTTAAATTTTATAATAAAATTTTTTGACAGTATGTATGCATTAGTAATTTTTTTATAACATTATCCCTTGTAATCATTTTTCCAGATTTTCCCCGCCCTTCCTCTCCTCCCTCCCCTAGATGACAGGCAATCTCATACACTTTACATGTGTTACAATATAACCTAGATACAATATATGTGTGTAAATCCCATTTTCTTGTTGCACATTAAGTATTGGATTCCGAAGGTATAAGTAACCTGGGTAGATAGACAGTAGTGCTAACAATTTACCTTCAAGAAGTTCACTTTTCGGGGAGGGAGTAGAGGGAGGGAGGGGATAATTTGGAAAAATGAATACAAGGGATAATGTTATAAAAAATTACTCATGCATACATACTGTCAAAAAAATTTTATTATAAAATTTAAAAAAGAAAGTTAAAAAAAAAAGAAGAAGTTCACGTTTCAATACTGTAGGCAACTTTCTATGATCTCAAGGCTCTCACCTGCATTGAGAGTAGCTGGAGTTTCCTCTTCTGGCATTTCCCTATATCAATGAATTCATGGCTCCAGTCCCAGTTTCCCTTTCCTGTCATCTGTGAAATCCAGGGAGTCTATTAGGTAGCCTCTGAGTTCCTTTCCTGCTCTGCATCTGGGATTCTTTTGCAAGAAAGTCATTCTGAGGAAGAGCAGAGAGAGCAGATCTTGGACTCAAATCATCTGATGACACCAGGAGATGATCTTAAATGTCTATCTTTCTGTCTCTCTCAATATACACTGTAATATATTGCACTCACAATATGTGGGAATTATTTCCTGTATATGTCAATGTCTACAATAGTAGATTGCCTACATGGATGAGATGGAATTGGACCTGATTTTCATTGCTCCAGAAAACTCATTCCCAATGATCACTAAGTGCCTTCCACCCAACCGGATGGGTCCCTGCTCTGCTATTTCTAGGCTTCCATGACCTGAACATATTTTGAGATTAGGTGACTTTCCCCAAGTCACACAACCTACAATTCCTGAGGGGAGATTTGAACCCAAGTCTTCTTTATTCCAACATCACTATTCACTGAGCCACACTGAGTCTCAGATTTCATCAGTAATATGGCAGTAGATAATACAGTACGCTACTTAGGTGTAGACAATGTTGCATGTAATATATAATTGTACGAGTTTGTATGGTCGATTAATGAATGTTAACCCACCCAAAAGTGTACTTTAAATATGTGTGGATACCAGGGGGCAGCTAAGTGGTGCAGTGGAGAGAGCACCAGCCCTGAATTCAGGAGGACCCAAGTTCAAATGTGATCTCAGACACTTAACACGTCCTAGCTGTGTGACCCTGGGCAAGTCACTTAACCCCAGCCTGGGGTGGGGGGGGATATGTGGATACCAGTAAGAGCTCATCAATCAATCAAGAGAGAAATTAAGAAAATCAAAGTCCTCCTGTCCCTTAAAACAAGACCCAGGAGTGGGGGAAACAAAGCAGTTTTACTAGGGAAGGGAACAGTGATGACCTTGAAATTAGGAGCAAATGGGAATTTGAGAAATTGCAAAATGATCTCCATTTCCAGTGTATCCAAAGCATCTTAGTGGGTTCTGACCTTGGTGGAGCTGGAGATGTTTATGAGTCTGAGAAGAGGTAAGAGTGCCAAAATGCAAAAACACCA
Organism: Sminthopsis crassicaudata; assembly: GCF_048593235.1. Taxonomy (NCBI): domain Eukaryota; kingdom Metazoa; phylum Chordata; class Mammalia; order Dasyuromorphia; family Dasyuridae; genus Sminthopsis; species Sminthopsis crassicaudata. The sequence continues at coordinate 472,494,869 of NC_133620.1, read as the reverse complement.
CCACAACACAAGATACCTTTTTTTTTTTTTTTTTTTTTTTTAGTCTGGGGTTAAGTGACTTGCCCAAGGTCACACAGCTAGGAAGTGTTAAGTGTCTGAGACCAAATTTGAAGTCGGGTCCTCCTGAATTCAGGGCTGGTGCTCTATCCACTGTGCCACCTAGATGCCCCAAAAGATACCCCTTTAAAAAAGAAAAACAAACAAACAAAAGCTAGGAATTTCCTCTTTTCCCTCTCTCTCTTCCACTCTATAGAAAGGAAAAGAGAGAAATGAAGAGGAAATGCAGGCTTCTAAGATATGGAGGTAAAGAGGGAATAGATCCTGTGCCCACACCAAGGTACAAAAATGGGAGAGTGATCTTAGGAATACCAGGCCAGAGCTGGGAGAGGATCCACATCCCATTTAATCCAACCCACACATTTCAAAGGAAAGAGAACTGGAGGCCCATTTTTGGAGCCTTGGCTTGATGAAGGAGCTCAAGGAGAAGACAGGAGTTCATTTGGCTAGTGCCTGAAAGGGACAAATATGGAATAATTTTGGAAAGTTAATCCAGAGCCTGATTGTGAAAGATTTTTAAACCATAAGCATAAGAGTATCCTGCAGCCAAGAGGGAGTCACTGATTGTCCCTGAGCTTGGGAGTGACCTAAAGATTATCTCAATGATGAGCATAGTTCTTCTCTGGATGGGCAGGCAGGAATGGGCTGTAATCTGTATCAACAGAAAGAAATACCTAAATTGATGAGCTCACAGACCCATTGGGCTATTGACTTGTGTGAATATTGGACAATATAAATACATGCATATATATATATATATATGTGTGTACTTTATATACACATTATGTGTATATATACATATATACACACATAATATACAGTATAAACATATGTACACATATCTATCTATATGTAAATATATAGAGATATAGATATAGTGTTTAATTAGTTGCTAACAATATGAATAACGACTCTACTTTTCCCAGGATGTGAGATTTCATCATTCCCCCGCACCTTGACTGGTAGATTCATGAACAAAAGATATAGTCTGTCCTGTCATTAAACTAAGAGTCCACAAATTTAAAGGATTTTTAGCTCTGCAAATTACCTACCTCCTTACCACAATGTATGCACAGGAGAATATTATAATTCTCAGACTCAATAAGGTGAATTGACCTATATGTGGTCACACAGCTTTAAAGTACCTGAGGTAGAATTTGAACCCAGGCCTTTTGGCTTCATGTCCAGGATACTTTCCTTACACATCTTTGTTTAAAGACTTCTTTTTCTTTATAATTTGGCAGGCATTTTCACGGCCTCTGGATTAGGGTTGCCATGACATTACTAAAAATGACCTCCCTTGTGTGAGAATGTTAACACTGTCAGGCCAGTTGAATGCCCACCAGTCTGCCACTGAGCTGTTCAGCAGACCACAGGGGCTGGGGAGAGGAGTGTCAGGGACAGCAGCAGTATGTAGTTGTCCCATAGAGGTCAGTGCCAAGGCCAGGGGAGGGGGTAGGGTCTTGTTGATTGATCCAACTTTCCCATGTCATCTCTGCTTCAAGCTTCTCTCACTTCAGTAGCAGTCTAAACAACAGGAATTACAGTTAGAAATACTTCAGTTCGTGGGATCCTCACTTAGAGTCAAGAAGACAGAGGTCAAGCCCCATTTTTGACACCTTCTGGACTTGGTCAAATCATTTAATCTACCAGGAGGAGATCTGGAGCTCTCTAGATTTCTGATTTTTAAATGTATGATTTTTTAAAAAAGAAGAAAATAAGAAAGAATAGAATAAAAAAGAATAAACAAACAAACAAACAAATAAATAAATAAAAGGAAAATATGAAGAAAGAGAGGGAGGGCCAGAAAAAAGGAAGAAAGGAAAGGAGAAAGGGAAGAGAAAAGAAAGGAAGAAAAGAATGAAGGGAGGAAAGGAGAGAGACAGAGACACACAGAGAGACAGATTGAGAGACATTTAAGAGGTAAGGTAGCACAAGAAAGGTTAAGAAATTTCTCTCAATCTCTGTACATTATCATAAAAAAGACGGATGAGAAAAACAGTCCTAGTTGGTAATGAAGAATATTCTGACCATCCCTGTGCATGGTAGAAGTTCACCAAATAAATAAATGGATGGAATGAATAGTGAGTCAGTACAGGACATCTCTGATCTCTCCCCCCACCTCCCCTCTGCCCCTAGGAAAATGCATGCTTCTGCTGTCCCAAAGACAGCACCATCCAGCCTTTTCTTTTGCATTTCCAGTGATGAAGGGCGCACCTTCTCAGACAAGGGCCCATTCCATTTTCATCAACTTCTGACTGTCAAACAGGCTCTCCTTAGTGAGGAACCCAAGCTTGCCCCTTTACAAATTCCCAAAAACAATGATACAATGGGAAGAGATAGAAAACCTGGTCAGATAAGTCAGATAAGAAAATCTTAGTTGGCCTCAGTTGTCTCAATTATTAAAAGAGTCAGACTTTAAGTGCCTTCCAGCTCTCCAGCTGTGCTCCCTATCATGTTCATTAAAATCCCAGTTCTCTCACTTAGCTGAGTGACCTTAAGCAGGTCCCTCTCTGAGCCTATTTCCTCATCTTTAGAATAAGAGAGCTTGATGAAGTAGTCTCCTTGGTCTTGTCTCAAATCCTTCTGCTGGAAGTTACATTGGAATGTTTTTGTTTTTTTCCTCCTCTCGCTCCGTCATGTACCCCAACAAATTCCTTTTCTGTATCTTTACAGAAAATTAAGACTTCATATTCTTGACCATCTAGGGGCCCTAGAGTCTTGAAAACATAAAAACATGATGAATGACAACTTGTAATATTGAGGGTTTCTTTTTCTGTTTTAAAATTTTGATTGAATTCTTTAAAGTTCAATCTCCTGGATCTCTATTTGTAACAAAACTTGTTTTTTTTTTTTTTAAACCCACTTAAATGTAGATTCAATGAGTGGCTTGGTAATTATTGTCAGAATAAGTGATACATTTAAATTTAATACACCAAGCATGATCATTTTATGATCAAGCTTATGAGCAAGCCAAGTCATGTATAAGACACTTTGATGTTCCACTCTAAACCAATAAAGTAATTGGAGATGCACAGAGAGTGCTAAAAAACAATTGCATATATTTCTATTCTCCATCAAGTTTCCTTTTCTCTTTGTTTCTATAGAATCCCCCTTCAAAGTTTCCAGAAAATTCCTTTCTCCAGGAGATACCAGATTTTATCTGTCCTTGGGAGAGGGGGTGGGATGTGCTTCTGAAGGAAGATAGTTTATAATATCAGTGTGGTGTTCTATGAAAATACTCAGGAGTATTGGATTCAAATCCCACTTGTCAACCAATTCAAATCCCACTTGTCAAACAATTTAGTTTGGCCAAACCATTTCATCCCTTTGTGCCTCAATTTCCGGTATTTGACTGGATATGGTCAAAATATCCAGTCAAATATGGTCAAAATTCTTTTCTAGTTTGGAATTTAGAACCTGATGTTGGGTCTAATAGGTGAAAACATGTGCCTATTTTAGGACAAACCTGAAGCTGAAGGACCCGAAGGTCATAGATTTTGAGCTACCACTTATATTCTCTTCTGACCCCTTTCCTATCCCAGTCAGGGATATCTATTGCATCAGTATATTCTTCCCATCAAAGTAACTCCACCCTGGGACTAGGAGAAAGTAGAGCTAGAAGGGGCCTTTGAGGTAATTTATTTCAAATCCATCTATTTGACAAATGAGGGTGCCCAGAGAAGTCAAGTGACCCTTCTAATGAAAAGGACCCCTGAGTTCTTTGCCTCTTCAGGTTTTCAGAAGTTACTTATGTCCAGAAAGAACCAAGAAAGGTCGAACCAACTTCCCCTGGCCTAGAGCCTTCTCACTATCCATCTTCAAAATGAGGAAGGAAGATTCTTGTTAACTTCATAAGGCTTTTACTTCCTCATTAGAATTATTATTTATTATTATTAGAATTAGAACCTGCCTCAGTAAAGGTCTTTGGTTCCCCTTTTGAAATGTTTTATTACTTTTCTTAAAAAAAAAAAAAGTAAACTATCATTGAGTCATTTCCTGATCAGTCATCAAAAAACAAATATTTATTAAGTGCCTTGTATGTAGCAGGCATTGTGTTAGGTGTTGAGTATACAAAGCCAAAAATGGAGCAGTCTCTGTCTTCCAGGGGGCATAGAATCTTCCATTATTACAAGCAAGTGTGGTCAATCAAAATAAATCTGCTCCTTGACCTCCTCTGAAAATGCATGTGTCATCATGCATCCATAGTTCACCATCTCTTGCCTAAGAGGTCACCATGATTAGTCCTTCCAAGTTTTGATTGGTCCATTGTATTGATCAGAAAGTTCAATGTCTTTCGATGTGGTTCTCTTGTGTTCATCATGTAGATCATTCTCCTGGGTTACTTCTTCCATTTGCATCCTCACTGGAGAGCTTCCATCCAAACCTGGAAGGCCATGTCACAAAGGTGAAAATGGAATTGTTTTAGGAAGAAACTGGACTGGATGGCCCCAGAAATCCTTTCCTTCTTGGAGGTGTTGTGATACCCAATGGTTTTTATTGCCCTTCCAATCCCCCTGTGTAAAGTGCAAAGTGGTCTGTATTTGGAGATGGAAGGGTGGTCTCTAATCCCAACTCTGCTGATGACTCTGGGCCAGTGAATTTGCTGCTTTTTCCATTTCTTTAGCCATCTCCAGTCAGCCTGATCTATATCTGGCCACTGGACCCCCAAGGCTCTGGAGGGAAAAGCGAGACAGGTGACCTTGAAGAGCTCTCCCTCACTTTAATTTACTTGCACATCATAGTGTCGCCTCCTTGATGTCATGATCCTCTCTTCCAGAATAAAGGACAAACAACAACTATACAGTGAGGGATGGGATTATCTCCATGGTGAGTGAAGAGAGGGCTGGATTTTCAGTAGGGAGGCTATTTCTTCAGACACTTCTGAGCAGCCTCAGTTTCTTTATATGTAACTTGGAGATAATATGGGAAGATGGTAAGATAAAGAGAGATCACCATCAACTTTAAAACACTATGGACATGGGAGCTATTTTTAAAAAATTATTTTAAAATGGAATTCATGTTTAAAATTACAGGCATGGTACCCCCATATTTTTCTGTCTCAGAAGCTGAGGAACTGTGAGGTGCTTGTGAGGAAGGCCCCCATTAGATAGGACAGCTGTCCCTAAAGTGTTTTTCTTAAAATAAAAAGGACCCAAGGCTAGGCGGTGATACTCCATTCCCACACCAGTTTTTGTGATCAGGGGGAGGGGCACCTGGCATATCCTGGGCCACATATTTAGGCCACACTGCCTCTCAGCCACCACTTGACTAGCTCAGAGCCCCAGGTGAACCTCCCCCGCCCCAGCCCCAGCGATCTGTTAGGCTGCTGTCTCCAGTCCTGGCCACTCCAGCCCTCAGTTGTGGTCAAGCTTGCTCTCCATCACATGAAGACTTGGGTGTCCCGGGTGTCATTGTCACACGAAGGTGATGGACATGCCTTTGGCCTGCTTCTCTCCCGCTGAAAATGGGCTCCTCTTGGACCAGGTCTTCATCGCAGAGCCCGTGGAAGAACATGAGGAGGAAGTCAGCTGGCTGCCCCCGGGTGACCACAGGCACCTGCAGCTGCTGCCCACCTTACTCAAGTTTCTTCAGGCGGGCCTTCAGCACCGCCCCCACCATCTGGGAGGACTGGAGAATGGTGTCTGACAGCAGAGGCCGTGGGGAGTGCCCGGACCAATATATTGGAAGGCACCTGAGGGTGGCCCAGGTTGGTTTGCAGAGAGGTAGCCCGTGAGCCTCCCTTCCAGGCCTCCCTCTGGCCCAGGGCCTCCGTCAGCTCCAGATTCCCTGCTTGCTGGTGCAGCTTCTCCAGCTGCTGGCCCGGCTCCTCGGGGCCTCCTCTCTCAGTGCATTCATTCTACTTTGTGGTGAGCTATTAAAAAAAAAAAAAAAAAAAAAAAATCACTCCATTTTGAACCTGAGAGGCTTCTCGCGTTCCGTGGGCACCTGGATAGTTTTCATTTCGTTTGCGCGTGGGAGCCACCTCGTCTGGAGCCCACAATTACCTCTCTTCCCCCACCCCCCTTCCCCAGGCCCCTTGTCCCAGTCAAAAGTGCTCAGAGATGGCCTCGGCCGCTGGCTTAGGAAGGACGCCAGCACGCCCCCTGGAGGGCTCGGGTGGTACCCGCGGAACAGTGCTCAGCCGCAGGAAGGTCCCATCCTGGGGATGCAGCAAGTGGCCTTTGCGCCTCCCCGGAAGCCTCCAGGACCCGGGTGTCGGGCTAAAGGCCCCGTCCTCGTCGCCAACGGCCTTCCTCCGAGTCCGAGGGCAAGCTGGGCGCTGGTGTTTTCATTAGCGATGCTCCCTGGATTCCCTGTGGCTTTCTGCTCCTCCCCTTCCCTTTTTAGGAGCAAACCCCCCACTTTTAATGCGGCCCAATTAGCTCTTCTGCACGGCCCGAAACGGGCTCTCAAGTCATTTCCATCTCGTAAATATGCCTCAGCAGCGAGCTAATTTCTCAGGGCTCGCTTCCACTGCCTCGCCATTTGCATATAGAAGACGTTTGGCTGGGGCGCCATTATTTTTCCGGTTTACTGGGTCTCTCCACAGAGCCCCTGCCCACTCTGAGCTAGCCGGGAACGCCCGCTCTCCCGTAGCCGCTCTTCTGGGGAACCCTGGGATTGGGGGCCCCGAGGGGGGAGGGGGGGATGAGAAAGGACCGGGCCAATCTCCGGGAGGCCCAAGCAGGAGCAGCCCGGCACCGCCTCTTCCGACGTCTCGGTCCCGGAGAAGACTCTAGGGCAGGGACACGTGTTTCTGCCCGCGAGCCTTCAGGGCCGTCGAGATCGGGGGGGGAGGGGGAGGTAACTGAGGCCCAGGGATTGCAGCGACTTGCCTGAAGTCACCGAAGAGTGAATTGAATTTCGATCTCCGGCGGCAGAGCCTTCAGTGACCACTCAGCTCAAGTCCAACGTTTTGCAGAAGAGGAATGGGGCACTTCGCCCACGTCTACGCAGGCAGGCCCAGAGCATTCGAATGTGACTCCGCATTCCCCGAACCCGAGGACCCTTCCCCTGCCTCGCTCGGGGGCTTTGTCCGCGGGCGCCCCTGGCGGCCCGGAGGGCTCGCGTTTAGCGATCCGAACCCGGCCCGTGCCCCCGCGGCCCCCCGGAGGCCCGCTCCTCGCCGCGCCCCTCGGGCCGCCGGGGTCGGGCCCGCTTCCCAGCCCGGGTCAGGGGGGAGCGCCGTCTCATTACCGGCGCCGCGCCCGAGCTCCGCAATGCAGACATTACCGCGCAGTATTTTTCAATTAGAGCTGACGAATTCAATCAAAATTCCATAGATTAGGATGAAATGAGGCATGGGTCATTTACAGGGGAATTTAATTGCAGAGCCATTAGACAAACAGTATATTTGCCATTCGCCCATGATCCATCATTTTCGACGTCGAGGCGAGAGCCGCATCTTTCCCCCGACGCTGGCGCGGTGGCGGCCTCCTCCTGCTCCCTGGCGGCCCCGGGCCCCGCTCCGGCCCCGGCAGCTCCCCGGCAGCCCCCGGAGCCTGCGTGGCCGGAGCTCCCCGCGCCCGGCCCTGCCTCTCGGGTGCCTTCCCCGCTCCCCTCCTACCTGGCTCCTTGCGGCGTCCGGGCGAGCGAGGCGGCGCCTCTCCCTTCCAACGCGCCGCTTCTTTTGTCTGCCAGCCTGCGCCCGCCTCCCCTCTCCCGGGGCTCAGCCAGCCAGAGCGGACGCTCTCTCACCACTCACCCCCCGGCCACCAAGTTGCTTGTGTCCCCCTCCCTCCCTTTCTTTTATCGGTAGGGTGGCTCAGGGGGCATCTCCTAGACTTCCCTGCCCAGAAACGGCTCGCAAGGAAAAGGGGACAGAGAGCTAAGGCACCCGAGCTCTTCTGGGAGCCTGAAAGGTTCTGGGCTCCCCCAGATCTCAGCCGCTGACACTCCCCAAACTCCTTGCGTGGGGAGGGGGGGCTGAGCCCCGAGATTTAGTGATGGAGGAAATGGAAAGGAGGACTGGTCGCTCAGGGGGCAACTGGTCGACTTTCCCTTTTCACTTTATTTGACGTGAGCTAAAACAAAACAAAAAGCCTTCCTCGATTCCCCCTCGGTCTCAGGGGCAAGAGGAAATATTTATTTTTGCGAGAGAACCCAGGAGTTCTTGGATCCTGTGCGCCCTCTCCTTTCCTCTCCACTTGGGAGGATCAGGCGGCCGGGAGGGGCCTGAGTAACGACCCCAGCATTTAGCTTTCATGATTACTAAACAGCACGAGAAAGCCAGGCGGCCTTCCTTCAAGCAGGCCGGCTTCCCGAGGTGCCAGTCGCGTCCTCCAGGAGAGTCACGAGATGATCGCTTCATATTAAGTGGCTCCCATAAAAGCCAGCCTGCCCAGAGACGGAAGGGAAACCAGGAGCAATCCTCATTTTGCCCGATGAGTTTTGCTGGGGCGCCGTGTTAGCAGCCTGAGTGATTTAATTGGAAGCAAACGTGAAAAATGTGTCATTTTTGGGGAAGAATTTATGCTTCACTTCCTAGAAATCTCATTGTGTTAACTAGGAGCCTACTGTGTTCTGTTTAGCAGCCTTAATTGCATTTTTATGTGTCTCTGTATTATGAGTTAATGTGACCTCCTGTCTTTAGTTGATAAAAAAAAAAAAAAAAAAATAGATCCCTCTCCCCTCATCTCTGCATCCAGCTGAAGAACAGGGACAGAGACAGAGAGAGGGACAGAGATACAGAGACTGGGAGACAGAGGCGGAGGGAGCGCAGAGACCCAGGCTCAGTTACAGACAGACAGACAGACCCAAGCGGTCAGCTCCCCTAGGTTCCGCTAACTTAGTAACTTCGCTTTTTCCGAACCTGGACAGCACCGGGATCCTCCTTGCCTGCAAGTGAGTAATCACAGCCCGAATTCAGACCCAGCAGTAAAGCCAAAGACCGCACTCTCAATCACGTTTATTGCTCACAAATTATATTACAACGAAATCGCCTTGTTTTGATCGGAGCCTTAGGGCTGCAGCCGCGGCGGGATCAGCAGCCCCGCCAAGCCATCTCGTCACCGTACAGTCTCGCTACTCGACTCTGAGGCTGGAGCAGGGGCAACAGGGATAGGGCACTGAGGATCGGGTTTGTTTGTTTGTTTGTTTGTTTGTTTGTTTGTTTGTTTGTTTGTTTGTTTGTTTTTTTGTTTCCTTTAATGTTTCTTTTTTTGTTGTTGTTTTATTTTTGCGGGAAAACCCTTCCAATACGGCATCACGTAAAAGGGAGCCGACTTAACACTGCATTCGCATGTAACCGCACAGTCTACAAATGTGCCCGATTATCCGAGGAAGGGCGGGTGCACCCATCAGCAATGCTTGGATGACTGCATCTTTGCCCGGAGGCAATTGACCTAGGCGGGGGTCTACTTTGCCTAGATGCTGTTCTTGCTTTGTTGGGGTTTTCTCCCCGCTCTCCCCACGGTGGGAGTACAAGAACCCGAATTCTTCACTCTCCTGTCTTCCTGTCCTCTCTTTTTTTCCCTTCTGATTCTGGGTAAAAACCAATATTCCTGCTAGACCGTGGGAAGACTGTTGGGCACATGGCGCCACCTGGAGGATCTCGCCGGGATAAGTACCTGTTAAAAAGATTGGGTTTGTCCGGGACTGCTTTAAAAAAACAAATAAACCAATGGAGGGAAAAACTTGTCTTAAACAGAGAGGTATTATTCCTTTTTCAAGACAAATCCAACTTTCATTGCCGTTTCATTGGCGCCATCTTGAAATAAATCTAGCAGAAAAGGCGGAGGATTAAGAAAAAGAGAGAGGTACAGATTTGGAGTGGGATAAAATCCTATTCAGGGGCCACTGCATGGAAAGTGTCTTGGGCCAGGGAATAAAGGGCCCTTGACAGACTAAGTGACAGTAAATGTCTGAGAGCTCAGAGCTGCCCTTTGCAGTTGATGTTATCATAACTCCTCTGTGCACACAGTGAACAGGGCCCAGGATTTTGCAAGCCAACTTCCTTCCTACGTTTCTAATTTTCCTTTCAGTCATTCAGTTACATAAGGTTTCTATATAAGATTTCAGTTATACCCTGTTCATTGCAGTTATACCTGGGTGAGCTATTGATCCTTTGGCCCAAATGCTGGGATCTGGGTTGGAGTGATGGTGGGCTTCTTAGAGATTCCAGCTCCCTTGCCTCCTAATTTCTTATGGGAGTAGGGAGAGGTATTCCAAAAGAAGGCAAGGGAATGGGCCAAGGGCCAGTGGAGTTTGATGTAGACATCCGACCAAGGTCATCAAGATTCTTAGGCACAGGCTGCCTATTGACCCTTAGTTGCTTTCATTCTAGGAGAAAAATGTGAATTAAACCTTAAAGGGCTATTATAATAGCCTAGAACATAGCAACTGGTACTAGGACCAAATTTATGAATGCCTCTCTGGATTCTGGGAGGTTTAACACCTTTAACACAAACTAAAGTACCATAAATGTAGCTGAGATTCCCCCCCCCCCTCCAAGGGAGGTTAGAATTCCACAGTTCTACTGATATTAAATGATATTATGGTAGAATGGGACCTCAGAAATCATGAAATCCAACCCTTTCTTTTTCTTGTATTATATTTTTTTTCCTTCCATTTTACAAAGGAGGAAACTGAGACCCAGAGAAGAAGAAGGGGCTTGTTAAGATCAGAAAGCTGGTAAGTCCTGAACCAGAATTTAGACCCAGGTCTTCTGATCACAGAAACTGTTCTTCATCACTGCACTGCCCTTCCTCTCTGTACATCCTTTTAAGTCTGAAAAGGCCAGAAACATGGCCATTAATATCCTCGACGTGTAAGATAACCTTAGTTAAAGTATGTCTTGTTCCGTTAGGACTACTGCCAACTTTGCTAAATGTGACTAATTTCCCAAGATCAGAATTTCAAGGGACAAGGATGGATCAGGGACAAGAGCTGTGGCTCCCAGGACAGCCTCAGTGCCTTGAAGCAGTCACTTCTATTTGGCCTCAGGTTTCAATGGGGTACTCAGAATGGATGATCTGTGGTCATTTTCCACTTCTGTATAAAGCATTCACTGATCCTTGGATTTCTCATTTTCCCATGGCTATCGTTTACCATTTTTTCTGAATTAGTGAAAACACAATCATATTTTGCATCAATCAAAGTAAGGACAAAGGAATAAAAACTAGTTCCCTGCTATCTTTCTTTCCTAATTCACCTCAACCCAGGCAGAAAGGTCCTTTCCCTACTTTGGACCATGTATTCAATTGCATTTCATTCCATTCAAAAAGTCTCTATTTCGTGCCAGGCATCAAGAATACAAAGACAAAAAAGAAACAATGTCTGTCTTCAAGGAGCTTATATTCAAGTCTAGACATCTCTTATGCAGCGGCCATGTCCATATATGTATGATTATTATTGGTGGTCAGTCTTCCTCTGGACTGCATAGTAGGGATGTTGATTTTACCTTCTTAATTTGTTCCTTCTCTGGTGATTGAGCACCGATCACATGTAGTGAATGATGGTATTTTCTGGGATGAGTAGAATTCATCTCTAATTCATAAGGGCTTAACAGCTACTGACTGACAATATCCCAACGCTGACATTAACCCGCAATGTCAATTTTTCTATGTGTCAGTTTCCTCATTTGTAAAATGAGAAGATTGCATTGGATGATTCTCGGTTGACATATAAAATCTACAATCTTATGAGATTCACATCTTCAGATGTGAGTAGTAGTGGAGGGACAATGGTAGGGGAGGGCACATGTCTCCAGCCATTCAGTCAAATATGGCAGAATCAACCTCATTCTTAGGAATTGATTCATAGGATTCTCTAGTTTGAACTGGAAGGGACCTCAGAGGTCATTCAGCCTACTCCCCTTCATCTTACAAATGAAGACAGAAGCCCAGAGAGAAGTTAACAAGTTATAGTAGAACTATAAGTATTGTCTGGAAGATGCTTTTCCCTAAGGACCTGGCCTGGAGCAGATACCAGCTGCATGAAGAGGTAAGAGCAGCTCTGACTTTTAGTTTGGAAGAGTTTCAAGAGTGGGATTATGAAGGATCATGTTTGGGAAATGCATTTGCAGTGTTTGGGTTGTCAGGGCTCTGCTTTAAAAGACAGTTGTGTCTGATTATGTTGAGTCACCTTTCGGAGAGTTGAACTTTCGCTATCCTGGTGCTTTTTGAGTTGGATGATTTGGGTATGAGAACCAGTTGAGAGATATACAATTGGTCACCACCCAAAGCAGCTTTGCATAGCTTGAAAGAAGGATTTCCATGAGAAAGGAGCCATGTTCCTGTTGATTTGGATCAACCTTCCTTAGTAGAATACTATCAGTTCCCTAAATTTGCCTTCATGGATTTCCATAACTCATGCCTGAAGTTCACTTTTTGCCTCCTCCTTCCCCTTTCAGGCATCTAAGTTGCTCAAGCTCGGGTAGAGCCAGGAAAACCTGAGTTCAAATCTTGTCTCAGATACTTAGTAGCTGTATGACTAAACATGACATTTATCCTTTGCTTCAGTTTCCTCATCTGTAAAATGGGCATAATATCTACCTCTCAGGGTTGCTCTAAGGATAACATGAAATAATATTTGTAAAGTGATTTCTAAACTTTACATCACCATATGAATGTGAGCTATACCTATCAGAAGTTTCAGTTTCCTTTAAGGCTCTGCTGAAGTGTCACCCCCTCAGTGAAGTCCTCAATGATGCTCTCTGGCTTTCTTCAATGAACTTCGCTACATAATGTAAAGCTGGCAAGGACCTTGAAGGCATCTAGTCTAAGCCCTTTACTTTATAGGGAAAGACCCTGACAGAGGAAGTGATGTCCAAGGCTAGGAGCAGGATCTGTACTCATCCCTTTCAATAGTGCTTTTTGCTTTGCCCCTGATGCAGTAGAACTTTGGTTCCTTGATGAAGAGGACTGGATCATTTTGAGTTCTGTGTTCCCAGGGCTGAGAATAGTACCTGGCACAGAGTAGGGGCTTAATAACTTCAGGGTTGGGTTGAGTTGAGTTAGATTGCCATCATCCCATCTCTAGCTCCCAGTCTTTGTCCAGGTGGTCTCCTTAAGGTCCCCAGCTTCCTCCAGATTATCAAGCTCCAGATTATCATAGATCATAAACTTCCTGAAGGCAGGGACTTCATTTGCTTTGGAGGAAGCCCATCTATGAGCCAGCACAAAGCCTGGCACACAGAGGGAGTACTTATCTGCCCAAAGAACTTGCCCGGTGCTTCCAAGAGCAAACACAAACCCTTCAGACTGTTCATATTGGCTCATCCTACATTCTGCTTCCTGTAAAAGAACCACACTATTTCACAGATGCTGCAATAAACTTTTCATTTAATGCAGATAAAACCAAACTTGTTTTGACCAGATTCTACACTCTTGCCAAATTGGCTGATCACTCATCATTTGATTTCCAGCCCCCACGTCTTTGCATACACAATCCCTATACCTAGAATGCACTCCCTCCTTCCATCCCCTTCCATATCCTTAATTTCCATCAATACATCCATGGACATTTATTAAGCACCTCCTATGTGCCAGGCACTGGCCAAGCTTCCAAGGCTCCATATGCAACATGAGAGGCCCTGCCCTCTGACAACTCACAAATATTCCTTGAGCAAGAACTTTGGGCTGAGGGATTTGTCTGTCTGTCTCCTCCACACCACACATCTCCTGACCTCTCATGGAATGACTTGAGCACTAGGCTTGAAGTTCCAGCCTTGGGCTTGAATTCCATTTATCAACCCACCTCAGTGACCCTCATTTTGTTATTAAAAAGGGCTTAGTCTAAGGCAGGGGTTCTCAAACTATGGCCCACTGGCCAGATGCGGCCGCTGAGGAGGTTTATGGCAAATGGGCTGAGGGGCGGAGACAGAGTGTGAGCTTTTGTTTTTACTATAGTCTGGCCCTCCAACAGTCTGAGGGACAGTGAACTGGCCCCTATTTAAAAAGTTTGAGGACCACTGGTCTAAGGTCTCTTCCAGCTCTAGCTCCTTAATCCTATCACATCATAGGCAATAGAGAAATTGTAATTTCTGTGGTATAGGAACTCCCTTTTTCTACCAAAGCAGCCTCCCCACCCTTAATTGTTTTAGAGAGGGTCTAGAATATTGGAGAGGTTAAGAAATTTCCCCAGGCAGTGTGGATTGCAGGCCTTCTGCCTTCCAGGGTTGTGACAGAGTAAGCATTTATTAAATGCTTGTTGAATGGAAGTGGATTCAGGTCCTCCCTTTATTTTTGGCTAGACAATGTAGGCTTGCCATTGGCCAGAGTCTAGTGTTAGTGGGACAGCTGAGCTGTGTGGTCTTTGTTATCTGGGACCCCTGTCCAAATGTCTTACATGAACAAAGACAGACCAGAGAGAATCACCAAGATGTGAAAAAAATGTAGATGTGATGAAAGCAGTGGCTAAGGAGAGCTCCAAGCACTTGTTGGGATGGAGAAAGGGCAGGACTGGGAGTCAGAAGGCCTGGTTCTAACAGTGAAATAATGTGTTTCACTAGTGGACTTCAGTTTCCTCTTCTGTAAAATGGCCAGAGTAATGGCATTGACCTCACAGGGTGATTATGAGAATGTGTGTCCCACACTTTGTTAAGCCCAGAGGGCTGGATAAATGTCAGAGATATTACTGTTCAGGACTCTTTAAATAAGGGCCAGGGTCACTTCAGCCTCAGATTTCGAGGCAGTATCTCATGAAGGTCTATGACTCATAAGCCAAACTTTGCCAGCTTAGGACCTGATCCCCTTCCTCCCTCCTCAGAGACCCTCTTTTTCCCAGTGTGAGCTTGCAGAAGCTTGTCTAGACCTGGGGATTTACATGTTGCCTCCCTTCGGTAGAATATTAGCTCCTTGAGGACAGACGCTGTTTCTTTGTGTCTCCAGTACCTTGCCTAGCGAATAGTAAGCCATCAACGAGTTGTGGATGGATCAATGGCTTTTCTCTTCCTCATGGAAATGCCCATTTGTAGCTGCTTTGGGTAGTGGGGAGGGGATGGCTTGTGAGCTGTCAGCCCATCTTGAAAGTCCTGGCCACGCCGGGGCTGTGACAAGAGCTCGGAAATGAAAATGATTTAGCAATGGGCTCCTCAGCCTCAGTGGCTCAGGATCGCTCTGGCCACTCAGAGCAACAAGCCCTCTGGCTCCAGCAGGAGATAATGCTTCAGAGGTTCTGGTACCGGCAGCTGGGGGATGCAGGACCAGCACTTGCTGCCAAGGTGCTTGCGGACCACACAGCGACACAGATGCTGCAGACACCGTGGTGTGTGAGAGAGCATGAAGAGAGACTTGTAAAAAGGCTGGTGCATCTGGAAAGCAGAGGAGAGGCACAAGTCAGGCTTCTGTTCTGGCCAGGGAGGGGGTTGCTGAGCTATAATTCCTCAGTGGTACTCTCCAGAGCTTCCCATCACTTGCTTTGGACATGCCTCTGCCCTAAGGTCCACTTCCCTGATTGGGGAGACCCAGATGCAGCTGCCATTTCTGGTGGGATCCCAGACTCATTCAGTTCCCTCTTAACTCAACTCCCCTTTCAGACTTTCTCTTTTCCCTTTTGATAGTAGCCTTCCCTCTATCCCTTTTCCAGCCCCCTCCCCCTTCTGTGTTGCCTTCCCCCAGTGAACTGTAAGCTCCTAGAGGGCAAAGAGTCTTACTTGTCTCTGCTCTAGTATTTCATTGCTTGGTGCATAGTGACAACTTAATAATGCTTCACGTATTTATTTTTCCATGTATCTATCCAAAGGGTATATGGTATTCTTTAACCAAAAGAAACATGTTGTTTTATACATGCCTTCTTTTACTGAGAAGGAATATGTGATGTTAAAAAAATGGAATCATAAAATTTTCAAATTAGGAGTCAAATTTCAGTCTTCAGACTCCTAGTCCAAAAGGCTGGTTTACAGTTCCTTGGAAGGGCCAAAAAGTGTTTTCTGATGATCTTGATGAAAGACATAATCATAGAGACCTTGGAATCATAGAGAGTTGGCTGTAAGTCCTGTTTCTGACGCCACTTTGGGTGGAGGTAAGGATGGAGTCACTTTGTAGGTGGAAGGCTAGGGGTCAATTACCTGGCCCCATTTAGCTCTGATCCCCTTTTCAAGTAAGAGCACAGCTCAGTCAGTCAGGAATGACAACCAGGTATGAATGAGTTTTGGGTGCCTCCTTTGAACCCATTAATAAATCAAAGACATTTTAATTAAATGTTACTTATCAAATGATGAGTGATCAGCCAATTTGGCAAGAGTGTAGAATCTGGTCAAACAAGTTTGGTTTTATCTGCATTAAGTTACTTATCTTCCCAATGACGCAGACACCCCTTTTTAAGAGTATCAGTTACCAAGGACTTGCTGGCCTTCACTGGTAGTGGGAATTTCCTCACTTGGGAAGTTTATTAAGTCAAAGAGATCACAGCTCTGGTCTAAAAAATTGGTAGGGAAGGAGTGTAAAAGTGGTGATCCTGACATAATATTGAACATGGTAGTTGGATTTCCCAGGAGCCCTGGGTGCAGATCTTATGTCCAACACTGACTAGATGTATTGCTTTAGTCATTCCTCCTTGATCCTTATTTTTAAAATGGGGATCACCAAATTTTAGAGTAAAAACAGACTTTGTTGGTCATCTAATCCTATTCTAGACTGAAAAAAGAAATCCATACTGTAACATGCTTGTTAAAGAGGCATCTAGCCTCTGACTGAATATTTCTAAAGAGGGAGACCCATTACCTGCTGAGGAGTCTGTGACAAATACTTTGTCCTCATATCAAATTTAAATATACTTCCTTGCAGATTTGGCTCTGATGCTCTGAGAAGGGTCTTCTAGGGTCATCTCTCTCTTCTAAGTGACAGTCATTGAGAGATGTGAAGATAGCTGACTTATTCCCCCTAAGTCTTCACTTCTCGTGGATAAATAATCCCAGTTCCCAACCATTGTTCATACATCATCAAGGTCTTTCCTAATTCTGGCTAGCCTTCCCTGGATATCCCCAGGTCATTAATGATCTTGCTAAACTGGAGTGCCCAGAGATGAACATAGAATAATACCTGCTTGATTTACTCCAGTTCTATAGGAATGCCATATAGGGATAAAATAATATACTCTATAGTTTTGTAGATGAAGAACCAGAGTCAGAGAGAGTGAAGACAGCAATGGCATCTATTTCTTAGGACTGTTGTGAGGATTAAATGAGATGAAATGTGAAAGTCTTTTGCAAACCTTGATATGTGAATTTTAGTGATGGTAGTAGTAGTTGTAGTTGTAGTAGTATTAATATTAGTAGTAGAAATAATAGTAGTAGTAGTTGTTGTTGTAGTAATAGTAGTAGTAATATTAGTATTAGTAGTAGAAGTAATAGTAGTAGTAGTTGTTGTTGTAGTAATATTAGTATTAATAGTAGAAGTAATAGTAGTAGTAATAGTAGTAGTAGTAGTAGTAGTAGAAGTAATAGTAGTATAGTAGTTGTTGTTATAGTAATATTAGTATTATTATTAGTAGTAATATTAGTATTAGTATTAGTAGTAGAAGTAATAATAGTAGTAGTTGTTGTAGTAATATTAGTATTAGTAGTAGAAGTAATAGTAGTAGTAATAGTAGTAGTAGTAGTAGTAGTAGTAGTAGTGGTAGTAGTAGTAGTAGTAGTAATAGAAATAATAGTAATTCTCCTCCTTAATGCATAGTCTTTGTTTAAGGACAAGTAGTCAGGAAAGAAGTTCTAGATAAAAAGTTTAATCTATCTTTCAGTTCTTTTCTCTGATATCTAATTGGATCTAAGTTTACTCAGATAGTATTGTTCCACCAAATTCCATGGGCAATTTGGCCTTGAGAGAAAAGAATTCCCTGAGGAATAAGGAAGAATTCCCTTAGAATGGAATATTAAATGAAAAAAGAAGCTGCTTCCTTACCTGAAATACATCCTCAGGAATGACTTCTCTCCATTTCGCTGAGACCCGGAGCTTTGAGTAGGAGTTGAAAAGGATCCCAATGACTTCTGGGGTGGATGCACAAGACTTCAGGACCTGGTTTTTGGGAGAATTTAAAAGAATGGCTTAGCTGTTTTGTGGAGACATGTTCAGGGTGAGGTGCCAGTGTGGAAATGTAGGATGTGATCCTGGATGACAACATCTCTCCTAATATTCTGAAGAAAAATATAGAGATTTGGGTGAGAGGAAAGAGTAAACTTCAATGGTTATTCACACTAACTGCAGAGCCAACCTCAAAGAGCAGTTCTTACTGGTTCTAGGTCAGGTTGGCATGAGGTGTCCAGTAGGATGCCCTGTTCTCTGACATTTTTTATCCATAACTTGGATGAATGCAACCAAAAACATGTTTATCAACTTGGCAAATGACACAAGACTGGTTGGGGGGAATTAACATTCTGGATGGTCAGAATCCAAAAAGACCTTAGCAAGCTAGAGATCAAGGGGTTAAATCAGAAATGAAATTAAATAAGGGTGACCATAACTTCTTTAGAGTCAGTGCTGTTTAACAGATGGAAAGATGACTCAAGAGCTGGGAAGACCTGGGTTCAAGTTCAACCTGGGACATATATTAATTGTTTGACTGTGGGTAAGTTTTTGACCTGTCAGTCCCCATGAAACTTTCTAGATTTATAAATTGCAATGAAGGTTTTCATCTATTTTTGTAGATGGCATTACTCATTGCATGAATTTTCATAGGTCAGGTAAATCACAGGTTGGGTAAAAGAAAAAAAGGAAAGTCTTATACTTGAGTTAAAAACACTGACTTTACAAATACAGGATGGCATTGTTAGGAAGAGGGAGTGTGGTTGGGAAATAATTTGAAAAAGAGCTGGGAGTCTTATGGAAATGGGCGTGTGGGCTGTGGGAAGAGACCTAGTGGAATTTTAAGCTACATAAGGAGAGGTAGAAGTCACATCCACAAATGAGGAGGTGATTGCTGTCATTCAATTCTTTTCAGTTGTGTCCAACTCTCTGTGATCCCATTTGGGGTCTTTCGAGCAAAGATACTGGTTTTCCATTTCCTTCTCCAGCTCATTTTACAGATGAGTAAACAGAGGCAAATAGAGTGAAATGACTTGCCCAGGCTCACACAGCTTGGAAGTGTCTGAGGCCGGATTTGAACTGGGAAAGATGAGCCTTCCTGACTCCAGCGTCTATGTGATTGGCACCCCCAGCAGCCCCAAGGAGATGATGATCCCGGTCAGGGGCACATTTGGACTCTGGGTGCCATGGTTTAAAAAGGACATTGATGAGCTGGAGAATGTTCAGGAGACCAAACAAGGATGGTAAAGGTCCCTGAGTTTTGGTCATATGACCAATAGTTGATGATCCTAGAGAAGAGAAGCCTCTTAAGGAGAAACCCAGCTATTCATCCAAGTGGTTGGAGGGCTGCCATGTGCAAGAGGGATTAGCTTAACTCTTCTTGGCTCCAGTGGGTGGAAGGAAGAGTGATGGGGGCAAGGTGCAAAGATGCAAATTAAAGCTTAATGTCAGGGGGAGTTCCCAACAATGAGAGCTGGCCCCGGAGATGTTGCCACCCCCTTTCTGTAGACTTCCAACCAGGGGCTGGATCCCATTTTTGTCAGGTTGTAGGGGAAGGCTACAACAGGGAGAGGTCACTGAGCTCCTTTCTACCTAAGAGATTCTGTGAAATGGGAGGTAACTGGTCATAACTACCCACTTCCACCTTCAAATGCATCTGTGAAACAAGTTTAAAGGAGGAGATGGTGAACTACAAGACCCAGTGATGGGCAATGCCACAAAGAGTCGGGGGAGGGAAAGAGAGAAGCATTGGCAAGAGGGAATTAGTCTGAGGAAGGAAGTATTCATAGCTCTGGACTCCGTTTTTCTAAATGTCAGAAAGGACTCTTGGCCCCCCTGTGTTTTCTCCTGATTAAGGATGGAGAAACAGGATGTTTGCATTCTCTGGTTTGGTTCAAATAGAACTATGATCTGTCTCTTTTTTGACACATAATGGAGGGAGAGAGAGAAAGAAAAAGAGAAGGAGAGAGAGGGAGAAACAGAGACAGAGAGAGACATATACAAACAGGCAGAGTTACACTTAAAAGGGACCATAATCTAATTCATCCACATGATTTTACAGATGAGACAACCGAGGTCTGGGGGGAGGGAGCTGTCATTTTCCCAAAGTCAAGCAGATAATCAGAGAGGCAGGATGCACATGCAATTCCTGGAGTCATAGAATTAGAATGGAAGAAACCTTAGAAATCATCTTGCGCCATCCCCTCATTTTACAGATGAGGAAACAGGAGCATAGCGATGAAATGACTGGCTTACCTAAGTATACACAGATCCTCAGGATCATAGACCTACCACTGGAGGGGACCTTACATTTCATCTGGCTCAATGCCTTCATCTTGCAAATGAGGAAACTGGGGCTCAGGAAGATGGGACTATTTATTTATCTAATGTCACACAAGTTATAAGGATCAGAGTTAGGATTTGAACCCAGATCCCTTGCCTCCAGATCCACTCCTTTTTACACTACTCTATGCTACTGAAGAAGCACAAGTGCTTCCAGCATCCTCTATTTTGGGCCCCCTGGGACAAAGCTCCGGTCACCCCACCCTAATTATCAGTGTTTCGATTTTTCTGGTATTCCAGTTGGCTTGCACCTCCCAGCCATTGTTCCTCAATAAGGAGACACCCCAGTGTCCCTCAAAGTCTCTTCACCCACTGACTCCATAAAAAGCTGAGTGATTCTCAAACTCTCACATAACACAGAGCGTCACCTCCTCTTCCTTCCCTTTCTTTCTCCCCCCACCCCATGGTTGCCTTCCTCAGTGACAAGAAATCCATGGAGAGTAGAAGCTCTTCCTCCCCTCCCCTCCCTGGGTCTCTAGACTGTGACCAAGTCTTATTGTCTGTCTTCAGGAATTCATTTTCTGTCTCTTTTCTGTTCCACCTCTCTGGGGCTCCCTGGTCCACCTGCCCCCTCCCATTCCCAGCCTGCAGCATTTCCCCGCCAACCCTGCCAGTTGGCTGGCTGCCTTCAATATTTTCATGTCAACACGATCTAAATCTTTCGCCTACCACCTTTCCCTTTTCCTCCTCTCCTTCCTCCTCCTCTTCCTTTTCTTTCTTCCTTCTCCTCCTCCTCTCTCTCCTCCTTTTCTTCCCTTTGCACCTCTCCTTCTGTTCTTTCTCCTTCTCTTCTTCCTCACCTCTTCCTCTCCCTCCTCTCTCTCTTCCCCCTCACTTCTCCTCCTCCTCCTCGCTGTCTGCTGGAGCTGCTGTGGCCACATTCTCCTGACATGCTGATGTCATTAGTGCTCACACACGCTCTCTCCAGCTAATGAGGCGGCAGAAAGAAAATTGAGGGAAGAAATCACATAGGCACATTGCTTTAGATGTAGATGTAGGGATCAAATGAGAACGAGAAAACCAGGGCTAAGGTATTTATGAGTTTCCCAGTTCCCTCTCCAAGGGAGAGCAAAGCACCCTGGGCCAGCAGCCCGCTTTTCATCACTCCAGCCCTTGCCTGTTTTGGAATATGGCTGATGCAGGGCCATAACCAGGGTGGGGTAACTGGGGCTTTGCCTCAGGGAATCAAAATTTGTAGGGTGCTAATAGCACTTGTGTTCCTTCAGGAGGCAAAAACAACTAAATCCAGCACCTAATTAGGAAGATTTAAAAAATAGTCATCAAAATAAGGAACTCCCAATGAACAATTTCCTGCACTGATGCAGTTTGGCTTTTTTTCCTTCCAATTATATGAATCTGTGAGGAGAGTTTCTTGAGCCACTGAGAGGGTAAGTGACTCACCCACCATCATCATTCAGTCATATGTGTCAGAGATGGGATTTGAACTCATATCTTTGTGACCCCGAGGTCAGTACTCTCTGCATTGCCTCTCAGGAGGCTCCTCTGGTGATCCTCTATTCCCCCTGTGGTTTCTTTGTTCCCATGGCCCTGTCTCCCTCTGTTCTCTTGATGTCAGTTTGCCCAGTCAGATCAGGCTGCTCATGGTCAGCTCCTATTTTTGTCACAGGATGCTGCTGCTCACTAGATCTGGGCTCTTGCTCCATTCTAAGCTGAATTGGTCTTAAAGAGTTGATCTGTGCCCACCTGTCATGTCGGCCTGCCCCAGATGTCAGAATGATCAGCTCTGACTCTGCTGACCTAATTCCACCCCTCACCCCCGATAATCCTGGGAAATGCAAATCAGGTTTAGTAATGGGGAATCCAAAGTCCTTCGTTTTATGGTAAGGAGACATCCCAGAGAGGGGACAGCCTTGGTTGTGCTCACAAGGATAGTAGGTAGCAGGGACAAGATTCTAGCACACGGCCTCTGACTCTAACCCAGGGCCGGCATGCTTCCCACTACATGCTGCTTCCCTAAAATATAGATGTGTCACTTCTAGGAGCCAGAGGTGAACTGGGGACATGGAAGCCTTGGATCATGGCAAGAACCCTATACTTAGATTTTTCACCTCTAATATTCACTAGCTGTGTGACTTTGGGCAAGTCCCTTAATCTATCTGGAACTCAATTGCTTTATCTATAAAATGGGCCCAAGTTATACACCTACCTTTCATGAAGCTTACAAGAAAGAATAAGATGCTTTGCAAACCTTACAATATTATGTCAACACCAGTTATGATGATTATTAATGAGAACACAGAGATGCTTTAATCCTGGCTTTGTCTCTCTGAGGCACATCTCAGCTTCTCTCTGGGACCCAGTTTCCTTCAAGGACTGACAGTCAGGGCAGATTGAGCCTCTTCCCTCCCCTTGAAGCCGTTGAAATCCTCATGAGTTTGGGGTGAGACCTTGGTCAGTTGGACGATGACGGGGCCAGCCATCTTTTTAGCAAAATCGAAACCCCACCAGCTTCCTGCGTGACTTTAGGCTGGCCATATGTCCTCTCTGGGCCTCGGTTTTTGATTTGAAAAATGAGAGTTAAACTGGGTGATCTCCATGATCTAACTTTCTATGGTTGAATGAGAATTCAATTAATTAAGCATCCAGCAGACTTGTAGAATTGATGTGCTCTCATAGCGAGGGTACAAACATCTGCTGGTAGGTTCAGGACCATAAAGTCAGTTCAATTCCTCTGAAGCCGGGTGAGGTCCACATACCCATTTTAAAATATTCTAACGACCCCGGTTCAATATAATTGGTTTCCTTTGGAGTCTTATCTACTCAGTCCTATGCATTTAAAAACATCATTCTGGGAAAGGCTTCAGCAGACTGCCTGCCAACAGGGTCTAGGACACAAGACAAGTTGAGTCTCTTTCCTAAAGGGAAGAAGGAAGGACCTAAGTGGGGCATTGGTCCATTGCCTTCTCTTGACTTGGCTGGGGTGGGGAACCATGCCTTTTACCTCCTCTCCTTCTGCTTCCTTGGAGGGGTTTCCTGCTGGTCCCAGAGCCTCTCCACCTCTGCAGCATGATTTCCTGGGACCAAAGTGTTCACTACCAAAGGGCTTTCTCCTGTACCTGAGTAGAACTACCTTGTTAACCCTGGATTGGGAATGATTGGAGTCACAGAGGCAGAGAAGCCTGGTATAGTCCAGACTCATGCCCCTGGAGTCTCTGAGCAGCTCTGTCCACTGCTGCCTGTCCTTCTGCCTTAGAGAACTCCCCCTTATCTGGGATCCACAAGGCCAAAGTGTGTCACCCAGTGTCTGGGAAACCTCCAACCTCAACAATTCTGAGCACTATGGGTAACTCCTCGACTCTATTTAAAGCCTAACTGTTGGCCACGGATAGCATATTCTGTGATGGCCCATCGTTGCCCTGTGCATGCTGGTCTTGGGACTGCCTTTGTGGGGTGCGGAGGCTCGGGTCAGTTGCTAAGATAGCTAGGAACTTTGTACCTAGGATATACTATAAGATATTTAATATGTATGGGAATGCCTGCCATCTAGGGGAGGGAGTGGAGGGAAGGAGGGGAAAAATTTGGAACAGAAGGGAGTACAAGGAATAATGTTGAAAAAAATTATCTATGAATATATACTGTCAAAGAAAATATTATAATTATAAAAATTAATAAAAAAATTAAAAAAAAAACCATAGCTGAACTTTGGGTGGTGAGTTCCTTCTCTAGGGGAGATCCCAGCACTCACTCCACCATGACCAAGCCAAAACTGGTGCTGCTCCTTGTCACGGCCAAGTCAACAGAAGGCTGGGGGGAAGGAGCCCTGCCTTTTACCTTCTCTCCATGTATCTCCTTGGAGGAAGTTCCCTATTGGTCCCACAGCCCCCTTCTACCTCTGCAGCCTGCATGATTTCCTATGATCAAAGTATCCAAGATATTATTCTGTTTTGGAAGCGGCAGGGCCAAGCCTCAGGATACAAGTCACTGTGTGCTCTCTGTCATTGGTTTCCATGAGACATAGAGCCCTGCTCCCGAGGTGGCCATTTAGCCCAACTCTCTCAGTTTACATATGGAGAAACTGAGGCTCAGGGTCAGGTGGCTCCTAAATGAATTCAGGTCTTCCTTATTCCAAAGCCAGCCCTGTATCTCCCACTCCTCGGAATATTTCTAACACCTCCCTCCTCCCAGGGCTGTTGTGAAGACCATAGGAAATCCTGAGAGGCCATTTCTTACCTCCTTATTTCTGGAGAGAGATAGTCTTTCTTTATTATTTAAACTCTTTCTTATTGCCACCCAAGATCAATCACAGTAGGTGATTTTTAGGACCTTTTCTACCCCTGAATTCATACCCATTCATTGAACAACTTCTAAAACCCAAGTTTTGCATGGAGCATTCACTGTGCCAGGCGCGGCTCTCTGAGATTCCATTTCTGGAGGAATGATGGCCTCTGAGGATGTTTCCTGTTCTGAATCTATGATTCATTCACTCAACACTATTGACTTGGATTGGGCCTGCAGTCAGTAAGCCCCCCTATAGCTGGCGGACAAATGTCTGGTGAATGCAGCCAGCTTTTCCCACTCGTACCTTCTCAAAAGCCCCAGGCCAGATCCTCTGGGAGCCGTGATTGAGGAGCATTTGCACTGTCCTGTGAGGTCTGCTCTCCCTCTTGAAGGAGGCGCTCTGAAGAACACAGGCCATGGGGGAGGTACCATTGTAGTCAAAAACGTTCACCTTGGCTTGGTTCTGTAGCAGTAGCTGCACCAGGAGGTAGCTGGCATTCTTGCAGGCTTTGTGGAGGGGGCTCTTCTCTTCCTCGTCGGTGGCGTTGGCATCTGCACCATGGCCTAGTAGCAGGCGGCACACCTCCAAGTAGCGCTCCTGCTCATAGGGCTCCCGGGCTCGGCCACAAGCCACGCTGAGGGGGGTCTCTTCACGGCTGTTCCTATTGTCCACAATGGCCCCATGTTGTAGGTACAGAAGTGTATGATCCCTGAGGCCATGTTTTGCTGCAATGTGAAGGGGGCTTTCCTGGCCCTCGCTGCTTGCTTGGTTTACCCGGGCACCATGTTTCACAAGCACCTGGGCACATCTGTCAAGGAAAGATGGAAATATGGCTCGAGGAACAATGTCCAGTGACATCTAATCTAATGCCTGACACGGACAATTGGAACAAGAGAGAACTCAGTTATTATTTTTGATAACTCCCAGGAGAATATAAACTCTTTGAGGGCAATTACAATTTAATTTTTGTCTTTTTCTCCTTATTAGCTAACACTTTGACTGGTATACAGTAGCCCTACATATCATTAAATAGCCCTACATATCATTAACTCCCCATGATAACTCCTGCTCTACCAGTTATCCTATAAAGGCTAAGTGAATTCACATCTTCCTTACTCCAAGCCCAGCCCTGCATCTCTCACTCCTTGGGATATCTCTAACACCTCCCTCTTTCCAGGGTTGTTGTGAAGATCATACAGAATCCTGAGAGGCCATTCCTTACCTCCTTATTTCTGGAGAGAGATAGTCCTTTATTACTTAAAATCTATTATTTGTATTACTTAATTTATTATATATTTTATTACTTATTTATTATACATATGTACTTTATTACTTAAATTCTAGGTATGATCTGCCAAATACTAAAGAACCCATACTTTGTATACTATAGATACTACAAAGGAGTAATGATAGTTGTAGAAATAGAAGTAACAGTGACAAGTAATAGTAGTAATAGTACTATCAGTAGTAACTATACTAACAAGAGCAGCAGTAGTGCAGCATTAATGGTAGTGGTGGTGGTGGCAGTGAGTAATAGTAGTAGTAGTAGTAGTAGTAGTAGTAGTAGTAGTAGTAGTAGTAGTAGTAGTAAATGATATTGTTATTATAGAAATGTCCTAGACAACTCTTTAATGCTATAATTTATAGGACAAGTGCCATCTGCATGCAATGAGGGCATTTCCTCATTCAGATTTCCTACATCAATTATATTGTGACTCGAATTCCCTCCCCTCTCCCATGACATCGACACAGTGCCTTAAGTGGCAGGAAGCTTCTTACCTTCATTATCTTATTTGAACCTAATGACTTCCCATGTGACAAAAGTATCCCAATCTCCATTTTACAGATGGGAAAATGAATTCAGAGGGACAATGTGACTTGTCTTCAATCAGAGCTACTAAAGTGTCTGTTGTGAGATTTGAATCCAGCTCTTTCTGCCTCCAAGTCCAGTGCTCTGATCTCTATAATAATATAGCAGCAGTGGCACTTACTACTATTAGTAGTAGTAATTAGTAGTACTACTAATACTGTTACAGTTACTAATACCATTACTATTATTTTATTAGTATTATTACTATTACCACCATTATTATTACAATTACTATTACTACTACTACACATTTACACAATACTTTAAGGTCTTCCAAACTCTCTACAATGCTCTGGAGGCATTTTACATCATTATTAGTTTCATTTTACAGCAAGTAAGGATTTTGAATTCAGGCCTGGTGCTCTATCTACTGTGTCACCTGGCATTGAATCAAATGTTATCACAGGTAGAATCATAAAAGCTCACATTTGGGAGGGATCTTAGTGTCCATCTAGTCCCAGAATCTCCTTCATAGCATCTCGG
The DNA here is from genome assembly GCF_048593235.1 of Sminthopsis crassicaudata. NCBI lineage: Eukaryota > Metazoa > Chordata > Mammalia > Dasyuromorphia > Dasyuridae > Sminthopsis > Sminthopsis crassicaudata. Next base: position 472,467,913 of record NC_133620.1, on the reverse strand, counting down.
ATAAGTCATCGTTCAACCCCTGCTTAAAGACCTTCAGTTATAGCCCTTCCCTCCTATGTTAGTCTGTGCCATTTTCACAGGCTCTAACTGTGAAGAAATTCTTGTCACCTGACATCCAAATTTGACATCCGTTACTTCTCCATTGTTCCTAGTTCTTTCTGGGATCAAGTAGGAAAAAAAAATAATCTCATCTTTCTTCCATGCTACTTGTTCAGACACTAAGAACAATAATCATGGGGTCCCCAAGACTGATCACAACATTCCAGGTATGGACCGAAGACAACAAAATGTCTCTCTTGATGTAGCCTAGGAGAGCTCTTTGGTTGTCAAATCACACATTTAATTCATGGCAAGCTTGTGGTTCACTAATAACCTCCTGATCTTCCTCCCCTGAAACTGTTCTCTAGTTATTCTGATGTCCTTCATTCTGTTTTTGAGCTTGATTACTTGAAGATCTAATTTGAGGTAGGATAGTAGAGTGGAAAAGGCATTAGATTAGGAATCAGAAGGTCAGGGTTGAATTGTGGCTATTACTTACTTCTCACCCTAATTTCTTAATGTCTTGCTTTTTTGATCTCCCAAAGTAAGTGGACTCTTGGGTCCCTTTCAGATCTAACCCTATGATCTTTTGAACTGAAGGGTAGGATGCCCTATTCTGCTAGAGACTCAAGATGCAACCCTTTCAGCCTTGTGATCAGAATGTAGCTGGGTTAATTCAGAACCCAGGGGATGGGGAGGCAGAAGAAGCTAGAGCTTCAATGTCATGGGAGTAAAAAGCAGCAGATTAGGGGTGAGAGCAAGTTGAAATGAGTGAGCAGCTAGAAATGCAGAGGGGGTGAACCCCAGAACCAGGCTGGGGGCCAAGAGCCCTTTAGATAAGAAGCCCCACTGGAGCCTTAAAATAACATTCCATTTACAAAAATTTTATTTACAAACAGCTTTTCAGGAGCATGCTTAAAACATCACAAGGTATCCACCCATGTAGGAACCAATATAAAGCCCTGGCTCACTGGATTCCAGGAACTAGGGAAACCCTTCATGTGTCCCAGACCTTTCCTTATGTCATTAATTCACTAATCAGTCAATCTATTAACTCACTCAGCAGACCACACCATCTGCATGTCATTTGCTTGACACCTAACTCTGCTGCCATGCAAGTACCCTCGATTCCCTCCCTCCCCCCACTTTTCATTTCTTACTCTAACAACTCGAAGCAGTGGAACTATTTATAGTCAGCAGTCACATGGAAGGGGATGAGACTTGTTCTTTGTGACCCTAGAAAGTGATCTAGGAACAGTGTGTGTGTGTGTGTGTGTGTGTGTGTGTGTGTGTGTGTGTGTGTGTGTGAGATCTCACACTGACAGATGTAGATTTTATATATCTATATATTATAGATTTTAATAAAGGCAGATGAACTCTGCCACTACTTTTGGCACAAAGCATTTGTCCACCTGCTCCCTGACAATAGCACTCACAAATTATTCCTGACCAAAATGTCCCTTCCTGGAAGCCACTTCCCTATAGTGTTGCTCCCTGATTAGAATATAAAACTCCAGGAGAGCAAGAGTGGCTTGCTTTTATATTCATATCCCCAATGCTTAGTATACAATAGGAGCTTAACAAGAGCTTTTTTTTAAAAAAAAATTTTATTCAACCTGTGCCTACTATGTTCTAGGTAGTAGCCTAATAGTAATAGCTGCTAATTACATAATGATTAGTTTGTAAGTACTGTACAAATATCATCTCATGTTGTCTTTATAAAGATCTGGAAGGAGATGATTTTATTATCTCCATTTTACAAATGAGGAAACTGAGCTAAAGAAAGGAGATATGACTTATCTAGGTTCAAATGACTAGAAAGTATCTGGGACTGGCTTGGATCTTGGACTCCAGGTTCATCGTTCTGTCACTGAAGCACCCAGTTAGGCACTGGGGATGCTTAACAAGAATATGGTCTTTACTTGACTTGTTGTTCCTCTCCTGGCCATTAGACATGCCAATTAGAAGTAGAATTGCTATCCTATAATAAGATCATCCTAAATTCTAGTCACCATGCAGAGTCCTCTCTTCTTCCCTGAAAGCTCTAAAGAATCTGGGTATATGTCATCCCATTGTGGGAAGCCCAGGCTGTGGGGTTTGACCCCTAAGTAAGCCACCTAAATCTGGCTAACTGTAGGATTACAAGATGTTTCCCTTTGTCCAGATGCTGTAATCTTAGAAAAATGGCCCTGGTTTAGAGGCGATTGGGGTGCCTTAAGAGGTCTCCTGTCTAGATCGAAGGAGGAAATGGTCTCATTGTACCTTGTGTTACGGCATCAAGATGGAGGAGGAGGGAGATGTTCAAATTTAGCCACCATAGTTTAAAGGAGGACATTGACAAACTGGAAAGCATCTGGAGGGGGATAGTCATGGTGAAGAATCTCTCGTCCAAGTCATATAGCCACTGACCAAAGGATCCTTTGATATTTACTCTGGAACAGAGAATATTTATGTGGTGTCTATTTCCAAATTTTTAAGGGACTATCACATGGATGATGGATTCATCTTATTCAACTTGGCCCCAGAGGTTCTGGTAAAGTGGCAAATGTAGGGTGGATAGAAGGGAGTATTTCTGAATTTTTCAGAACGGTCCAAAGTGGAATTTTTGCCTTAGCATCAGGGAACAAACACCAAGGAGTCAATTTCACTTTTTTTTTCTTCTGAAACCTAAGACCTGGAGAGGGTCATGCGATCATAGCTACAGAACTGAAGGAAATCACCATTGAGTTCAATCCCCTCATACCACAGATGAGGAAAATAAGTCCAGAGAAGAACGCAAGGATTCCCTTGCTCCTACCATACTTGTACCCTCTCTTATTTGTAATTGTCAATAATTACAAAGTATCTCCAGAAGTAGTCAGCCAGTCAATCAAACAAAAACAAAATAAATCTTCCTAAGTAGTCAAAGTTTCTTCCTAAGTAGTGATTCAGTTAATCAAATAATTAGAAAGTGTCTTTCTAAATAATCAGAAAAAACAATCAGAAAGTATCTTCTAAATAGTGAAACAATTAAAGTATTCTTCCTAAAAGTATCTTCCTAAATAGCCAGTCAGTCAAGCAATTACAAAGTATCTTTCTGAGTAGTCAAATAATGACAAAATATCTTTCTAAGGAGTCAGTCAAATAATTAGAAAGTGTCTTTCTAAATAATCAGAAAAAAACAATTAGAAAGTATCTTCTAAATAGTGAAACAATTAAACTATTCTTCCTAAAAGTAATTTCCTAAATAGTCAATCAGTCAAGCAATTACAAAGTATCTTTCTAAGTAGTCAAACAATGACAAAATATCTTTGTAAAGCGTCAGTCTGACAAATAATTAGAAAGTATCTTCCTAAGTAATCAGTCATTCAGTCAACAATCCTTGTTGGGAAGTACTGGGGATACAAAGACAGGGCCTTGTCCTTAAGGAGCAAGAAGGTCTCCTTTTGGTTTTTTATTCTCAGTGCTTTAGGGCAGTAGTTATCACATAGCAGTCAGTGAATAGATGGGTGAAAAGATCTGGGGATACAATCATTGAAGTTGAAAGGAAAAGACGAGCATGGAATCATAGTAGAGAGGGTGCTGGACTTTGAGAAAGAGCTGTGTTTAAAATCTGACTCTTATAGGCTATATGACTTAAGCAAGTTAGGAGGCTTTTTGAGCCTCCTTTTCCTCATATATAAATTGGGGGGTCATACCACCTGGAGCACTCCCTTTCTCAAGGTTATTGTGAGGCTCGACTGAGTTTATGTAAGTGAGGCAACCTACACATTTCCAAACATTGTGCCCACCTTAGAAATGGCTGTAATTATTATTATAAACATATCTTCCCTCCCCAGAGTTTACAGAAAAATGGACTTACTCTCTATGACTGCCCCAGCTATGACACCGAGCACAGATTACTCTCTGCAATATGGAAATCTTCCAAGGAGGAAATGGACCGGAATCCCTCATCCAACTGCCTGGGATATGGCTCTCACTTTTTCATATAGAGCTTAGCTGCATTTCTTCCCAGCAGACTGACATGTTAAGCTGTTGCCCCCAGGTATAAGCCACCACACCAATCCCTGAATTCTAAGAACAGCAGAGGAGCTTTCTGGGGCCCCATGCTTACTGGACTCCAGTCCATTTTATTTTAGAGATGAGGAAACTGAGGCACACAGGTTTAAGTCATGGGCTGGAAGTCATACTTGTCATAAGTATAAGTACTGGAACTGAGCCCAGGTTTTCTGGTTCCAAAGACACGAGGGCCATTTTTTTTGTTGTAGCACAGTGTGTATAACAGAGAAAAGTGTGTTCATTAAACCTAGAGAGGCAGGCTGGAACCAAACTGTGATGGACTTTGTGAAGATTTCTTTTTGTGTCCTGGAGGCAATGGTGAGCCAATGACCACTGTCAAAAGAGAGAATGGTTTAAGAAAATTTCTCTGGAATTTTCCATGCAGAGTTTTCTCTGGAGAAATTCTCTCATTGGTCTGAGGGAAAAACCTACTAAAAGAATCTAGGGCTCATTAGATGTGGCCAAGAGGAGGCAGGAGGCAAAGAGCAGGTAGGTGCTGAGCCCTTCCTGATCTTGGACCAACAAGAAAGGGGAGCAGAAAGTTACTACAACAGATGAGTTCTAGGTACTATATTCTTGTGATCTCCAAACTACCATTCTCTTAGAACTCCATGCAAGGAATTATCCCTTCTCTATCTTGCTTTTATATCATACATAAGCTCTAGATTCAAAGGATCTGAACTAAAACCCACTTTTGACATATTAGCTGCATGATCTCGACCAAGTCCCTTAACTTTGCTAGATCTCCTCTGTAACATGAGGAAGGTGGAATGTGTGTCCTCTGAGAATTTTTCCAGCTCAGCCTATGAGTCTATGACCCTGCCAGTAGGAGACCATTATCCATAGAAATTGAAAGGGCTAGGAGCTGGGGGTTGCCCAGTTTTGACCTGGGCACCACAGGCCTGAGACTGGGGTCTGTGAACAGGCTTTGTCATAACCTAACAGACAGGCAGAAATCAAGAACCCCCAAGAGTCTGGACGTGTATAGCCTCAGTCCTGAATTAAGTGCATCATTCCCATCTGAGAATGCCAAAGTCACTGTGTCCAGACTTCACAAGTTGGGGATCAAGGAGATGTTGTTTAAATAGCTTCTGATTTGGTGCAACTCAGATAAACACACCCTTCTGGATCCTCTCCACCTCCCATCATCTCCAATTAGAAGTACCCTGTCAAACTCCTAGGAGACAGGAAGGGAAGCAATATCTCCCACTGCCTCCCTTTATTACCAGCAATAGAGAAATAATTAATTTGAGCCAAATTCACCTAGACTAAGCCCTGTCAACATTATATATGTAATTTTAAGGAATATGACACTGCTCGGTCAGAGGCCTGGTCTGTGACTTTCCAAGGACAAAAGGAAGATGCAGAGCTGAAGCTTTTTCTTAAACCGTTGTTCCCTTCTTTGACAATGGCCATTGGTTCACCATTGCTTCCCGGAGAAAAAAGAAACCTTCACAAAGTCCATCACAGTTTGGTTCCAGTCTACTTCTCTAGGTTTACTGAACACATTTTTGTCTTTTATGAACACTGTGTTCCAACAACAACAAAAAAATGGCCCCTATGTCTTTGGAATCCAAAAACTTAGGCTCAATTCCAATTCTTTTATTTGTGACATGTGTGACTTCCAGCCCATGATTTAAGCCTCTTCATACCTCAGTTTCCTCATCTCTGAAATGAGGGAGTTGGATGAGATGACCTCTGAGGAAACTTCCTCTTATATATCTAAAATGCAACGAACAGGGTCTCTTGCAAAAGATCAGTACTGGGTCCCCAAAAGAAGCTTGAAAATCTTGATAAAAAAGTTTCCTCAGGTGAAGTCAACCATCATGATTGTTCACATGAATTATTCCTGCCTCCCCACAAGCCAAATGGCCCCTTTTGTGTCTCTTGTGGATGTCCATGCACTCTGTTAACTACATCCATCAGATATTTTGAGGGTTTCTGGAGTAGGAAGGTAGAGCCCATAGCCTGGGAGTCTTTGCCAGACTCAGTTGACCTTTGTGCTTTTTTTTTTTTTTTTTGTGGGCTCACCTCAGATTACAGGGAGAGCCTCCCAAGATGTGGACAAGAATGCAATTGCATCTTTTCCTATTGCTTTCTGGAGCCAGCTAGAACAGTTTAATACTCCTTCCACACCATGGGTATTAGTATGCTTCCCAGTTTGGGGCCATCTGTACTCCCAGTTTCTATAACTTTTGTGCCTTTAAGTCACTGAGGAACAGGTCAAAGAGCACTGGGATAAATGAGATTTTTGGGACACTCCCCTAGGGACCTTCTTTGAATACCTTGCGGCAAATACCATCAAGTTCAGGGGACCCATCCAATGGAAACAGCCCCATAGTGCACAATTATCATCTTACAGAATCCTGCCTTCTCCTGAGGAAGAGGAGAGGAGAGGATGGTCTGAGACATCCTTGATTAGTCAAGGTCTAGTAGTCTAGTCGGATGACCATCTGGCTTTTGGCCAAGCAGAGATTCCAACACTGGAAGCTGTCGTGAAGCCTCTGGAAATTCCTTCTGTCATCGGGGGTGATGTTTCCCAGCCCGAATCCCTTGTGACAAACCAGAGGGGCTTAGAGACAAAGAACCCTCATCTTGTTTTTGCTGTTAAGTAACTGGATGTGATGAGCCCGTCGGCTTACATCAGGATGACTGCTGCAGGGAAGCAGTTGCTTGGATGACATCAGGGTGAAACAATGTCATCTCTGATGGGCCTGGGCAAGGGCGGCCAGTGGCAGCATGGGAGAGAGCTGGTGCTGCCCAGGGGCCGGGTGGGAGGGTGCCATTTATAGAAGGGAGGGGGGATGTATGTTCATGGGCAAGTACCCATGAACATGTGTGTTATACAAATAAATAATAGCTTCTATGTGAGTGGGGTTGGCAGTTTTACACAAAGTATAAACATATGTAGCATGAACAAATATGTGTTGTGTATGTGTATTGGGTCTACACAATGTGCTCTATTGTATGAACATATTCTAACATGTGTGCAGGATCCTAAATGCATGTTAGGCCCACACGTATGCACAACCCAAACTGACGGACACAGTATATTGTACAGGGCTGCATGCTTGTGTACATATGTGCACTTAGGGTTAGGCTTGGAGTAGGGAGGCATTTAGGGTTAGGGATCCATGGGTTGGATTCCCCAACTGTCTTGTGTAAAGTTCTGACCGTCTCTCAGTTGTGATCCTTCTTTGGGAGGAGGTTTCTTTTCTGTATAATCTTTTCCTCTATGAGCAGGTTTCTTGGGAGGCTTCTGGAGCCTCCAGCCAGCCTCTTCTTCTTCCTGAATCCTGGCTCTGAATCTCCTCCAGCTCTTGTCCTTCCCCAGTCCAGACTGCTTGTCCAGGCCCAATGTTGCCTCTTTTATCCTCCCAGAGAATGGGTGTGGGATAATGCAAGGGCTTCTGGGAAGAAGTACTCCAACCAATGAGCTTGCTCCTCTTAGAATCTGAGCCAGAGAACTATCAAGTCAACCTGAGTTCTCACCTTGTAATTGTCCAGACAACCTGAATTCTCACCTTGTCATTGTCCAGACAACCTGAGTTCTCACCTAGTAATCCTAACAGTCTTGGAGTGAACAAAGTATAAATCACAGCACTCCGTGTCCCCCCCTGGATTAGCTGGTTTGGCTCAGAGGCCTTCCTGAGACCATCCTGAAGCCCCCTTTTTTTCTTTCCTTTCCTTTTTCTCAATTGCAAATTTCTCAGACAGCATGTACAAAAATGATCTGAGAAACAGCCCATCTTGGGGCAAGAGGATTCAACAGCAAGCCCTGGGAAGGAGAAGGCAGGGCTAGAATCAGCTTGGTCCATATTTTCTAGTGCATGATGCTTAGTGAAATGTAGCCCTTCTCTGGGTTCACTCCAAGTGGTCAAACCCTCCTCCCCACATGGTTCTAGGGCAACTCTGAGGGATCAATGAATGCTCCCAAGAGTATTTCCCACAAGTCCCAAGTCCCCACTGGTGTGCTCGCCACTGATTAAGCAGTAGACATCAATTAGCCCATCAAATTTCATTGGCTTTTAGTTTTTAGTTATCTCCTTCCTGGAGTCCCTGTAAACTTCTCCTGACTTACATGGGGTCGATGAAGATTGTTGATATTACATTCCTTTAAGATGCTCCCTTCCCTGAAATTGCTTTTCCTTTGTGGGTTTAGTTTGTTCTTTCCTGGCTCCTGAATGGAAGCGTTACCCGACACTGGTCCAATCTTGCCAATGACCCAGTCAAGGGGGGTGGGGAACCAGAGAATGAAACACTCCTTCTGGGCTCACTTCTTTCCCTTTGTTGCCTCTGGTATTGGCATAAGAAGCCTGCCTTCTTAAAAGCTTGACTTCCAAAGACATTGCTAGAATGAACCCCACCTTGGAAAATTCTTCTTTGATTTACTGAGGCTCAGAGTAATAATTTTTTTAAAAAAAGTAGTCCCCACCGCCCAAGAGCTCCCCAAACAAATCCCAATATGTGTTATTACCTGTTTCATCTAGTGGTTTGTAGTTTTTCCTTCCTTTACCTAGTTTACATCATTTATAATTTTTTTTTGGAGTTGAGGTGAGGCAATCAGGATTAAATGACTTGTCTAGGATCATATAGCTAGTAAGTGTCAAGTGTCTGAGACTTTTTTCAAACTCAGCTCCTCCTGACTTCAGGGCCAGTGCTCTATCCACTTCACCACCCTGCTATCCCACACTATTTACTGTTTGATTGGTTTGATGACTCAAGTCAGAGACATTCTCATCCCACAAAAGCATGGTGGCCAGAGCATCTTAGTTACATTGATTGACATATCCCTCTTTCACAATCTATTCTACCGTCTTCTATTTTACAAGGTGCCCATGTGTATGATGCTCTGTGGTTGGTTTAGCAGGTTGGTGACTGTCATCTTGTTTCTTCTATAATATCCTTTGGGAACAGTACAGTGTATAGGAAACACCTGATTATGTCGACACTGGCTTGGAGTTTAGACGTTGCTAACTAGCAGTTTTCTGACCTTAAGTAAGACATACTTGATCCATCTGAGGTTTTTGTTTTATTTTGTTTTGCAAAATGGGTACAGTAATATATAGAATTTTAGTTAGGAGGAGCATTAGGCAGAACTCTTGGTTCAGAAGCACAAAATCAGAGTGAGATAAGATGAGAATTTAACTTGTGTCCAACTATGAATGTCCTTTATGACATGCTTGAGAAATGGTCATTTGGTTTTTTGTTTGTTTGTTTTTTGTTTTGTTTTGTTTTGTTTTTGAAGAGCTCCAATGAGAGGGGAGCTCACTACCTTCCAAGGCAGTCAGTCCATTCCATGCTTACACAGCCTTCTTAATCATAAAACATTTCCTCATCCTGAGCTAAAAAATGTCTTTGCAGCTTCCCAACACTCCTAATTCCAAGAAGGACAAAGTGTATCCATCTTCCTCTCAGTGGCCCTTCAAATACTGGAAGGCAGCCATCCTATTCTATTCCCACTCCCAAATTTTCTCTTCTGGTTAAATAGCCCTACATAATTCCATTGATCAACATCAATCAGAGTCTCCAGTTCCCTTCCCCATTCTAACTTCCTAGTTTTTATATATCTTTCCTGAAATAATGATATATTGATATTCATATAATTTTTAAAGTATACAAAGCACCTCAGCAACTCTGTGGGATAGGCATTATTGGGACTTCTGCTCAAGATTAGGGAGCTTTGTACACTGTTGTGTCTAGATGAGATGTGACTCCCGAGTCAAGAACATGCAGAGCATGACAATTCAGACTTGATTTAGGGACTTTTTGAGGTAGTGCTAGAAATTCTTTAAAGATGTATGTATACAGAGAAGCTTCCAACATTTAGGGGAAATTTGTTTGTTTGTTTTTAACTGAAGCAATTGGGGTTAAGTGACTTGCCCAAGGTCACACAGCTAGGAAGTCTTAAGTGTCTGGGGTCACATTTGAACTCAAGTCCTCCTGACTTCAGGGCTAATGCTCTATCCACTGAGCCACCTAGCTGCCCCTAGGGGAAATTGTTTATTCACCATGTCCTTGATTTACAGCTTTTCCCATAGAGATTGCAGAGAATGTTCTCTAAAATGAGATTCTTAGATGGGTTGAGATAGATTTTGTTACTCGATGAAGAGCTCAGTGTCTCTTGTGTTTTAAAAAAATGTATTTATTTTATCTGCATAAGTTCCCTGACTTCTGTTTATTGTTTAGTTTGGATAATATATTTATTTGCTCATCACTGTTTGTGATGATATTTTGTGTAACTAGAATTGGTGAGGAGAGGCCAATCTGGTGAGTGTAAGCTAAGGATTACCCACTAAGAGTACTCAGAAAAGGGGCTTTGATTCTGAACCTATTAGCCTTTGGACTGTTATCATGTGAGAGAGCAGGGAGATCTACTTTTAGCCCAATAGTCCTCTTGGAAAGTACAAGATAAATCTCCTGGATTTGGGGACAGTAATCCTTTGGTTTGCCTGCCTTCCCCCTGCCCCCTGCCATATATTATGTATGAATTTCCTCCCTGAACATGTAAGTTAGACCTCAGATCATAGTTACTCAAGCCACCTGAGAACTACAACTACACATTTAGACAGCCTATGGACACACATATGTTACATAGAAGAGAGGAAACTGAAGCAGTTGCAGAAATGTTCTTAGGGTCAAGTGGCTGGTAAGTGTTTGAGACAAGATTTCAACTCAAATCTCCCTGACTCCAGATCCAGCACTCTATCCATTCTACTAGCTTGCTACCTTACTGGGGTGTTCAGGAGTCTGATGGATGAGAAAACTGTATAATTTGCTTGAGGTCACTCAACTAAGCTGTAACTTGCATTGTTGCCTTCCCAGAGTTGTCATGAATCTCAAAAGATTTTTGTGACTATAAAGGGAGGTGCCAACACTGGTCACTATTCTGGTCATAATATTGATCGCCACATGATGGTGATAGAGATGAAGTTTTTTGGTTTCCCTCCCTTCCCTTTCCTTCCTTCCTTCCTTCCTTCCTTCCTTCCTTCCTTCCTTCCTTCCTTCCTTCCTTCCTTCCTTCCTTCCTTCCTTCCTTCCTTCCTTCCTTCCTTCCTTCCTTCCTTCCTTCCTTCCTTCCTTCCTTCCTTCCTTCCTTTCCTTCCTTCCTTCCTTCTTTCCTTCCTTTCTTCCATCACTATCAGGCCTTTCCTGTGTCAGACCATGGATATACCAAGAAAAAGGTTCCTGTTCTCCAGCACCAGATTCTACAAGTTTTAGGGGCAAACACTCCATGATCACTAGTTGAATGTGAATCATCCCAGGGCAAACTGCCTGTTGACACAACATCAAAAAAACGCTCCTTGGCCCTACTGCTTATTCCTCAGGAGCCCTCAGCTTCCTTCTCATAGCAGCCTCCTTGTGCTCAATCTTAGCTGGGATATCTACATGGAAGCCAGAATCTCCGAAGAGCTCTTGGTTGTCTGCTCCTTATTTCTCACCTGGAGTCATAATCATCTGATTAAATCCATCCTCATTAAGTGCTTGGCAAGAGACTGAGATGTCACAGGGAGGATTCAGCATCACAGGCCCAGGGAACTGATTCATGGTCATTAAATGGAGGTGTTATTTTCTTCCTCTCTTTCTTCCTCTCTTTCTTTCTCTTTCTCTTTCCTTCCTTCCTTCCTCCCTCCCTCCCTCCCTCCCTCCCTCCCTCCCTCCCTCCCTCCCTTCCTTCCTTCCTTCCTTCCTTCCTTCCTTCCTTCCCTTCCTTCCTTCCTTCCTTCCTTCCTTCCTCTTCTTCTTTCTTCTTCTTTCTTTCTTTCTTTCTTTCTTTCTTTCTTTCTTTCTTTCTTTCTTTCTTTCTTTCTTTCTTTCTTTCTTTCTTTCTTTCTTTCTTTCTTTCTTTCTTTCTTTTCTTTCTTTCTTTCTTTCTTTCTTTCTTTCTTTCTTTCTTCCTTTCTTTCTTTCTTTCTTTCTTTCTTTCTTTCTCTTCTTCTCTTCCTTTCTTTCTTTCTCTTCTTTCTTTCTTTTCCCTCCCTTCTCCTTCTTCCCCTTCCTCCCTCTTCTCCCCTCCCTCCCTCCCTTCCCTCCTCCCTTCCCTCCTTCCTTCCTTCCTTCTTTCCTTCCTTCCTTCCTTCATTCATTCCTTCTTTTCTTTCATTTTTTTAAAGAGAAATAGACTGAAAGCTGGAAAGGATTTTATAGATACTGTCTAATCCAATCTCCTTATTTAATAGAGTAAACAGAAGTTTACATGATTTTGGGGTGATGTACACTGAATCTGAAACCAGAGAACTGGGTTCAATATTCTGTCTCTGCTAGTAACTAGCTGGGAGACCTTGGATAATGCAATTCTCTTTGGGCCTCAGTTTCCTCAACTGTAAAATGAGGGAGTTGGTAAATGACTTTTGAAATCTCTTCCTTTTGGGATCTCTGATGATGTGAGCCATGGTTCTTTGACTAGGGAGGGCTTCTGATTTGCCAAGGACATAAAAGGAATAAGATATATAGCCAGGATTCCAAATTCCAGGCCTGGCTCTAAAGATAGCACTATAATAATGAGAGAAAAAGAGAGAGAGAGACAGAGAGAAACACACAAAAAGAGTCAGAGAGACAGAGAAACAGAAACAGAGACAGAGAGAGACAGAGAGAAACAGAGGCAGAGAGAGATAGAGAGCACGATGTGGTGGATGGTCCCTCTGAGGCTCTCTATTCCTGAATAATCCCGACTCTTTGGGTCACTAACAGCATCTAAAGACCAAGAGTTATTCCACCTCCCCCCTTTCCCAGTATTGAAATAAAGTTGGGCCCATCATACTGCCAATGTGAGCATCACGTCCCACCTCAAAAAAAATGACTCTGGCACTCCCTGCCTAGCAGGGCTGTTGTAAGTCCAGTGATGTACAATATTAATAAATGACTTGGCTTGAGGGGAATGTCCCTGGCCCAAAGAGATCTTGCCTACCTCCCTCACCTTAATGGTGTGCAAGTGGAGGCCAGGAAGGTGCTGAAGGCATTAGTGCCAGGACATCCTGATGCCCCTGCCTTCTGTCACATCACCACCAGACTGCACGGTCTTACCCTTTCAGAGTTAACTTCTCCTACCCCAGGGGAATCAATATCTCATTTAACTCTGCCCAAATTTCTCCCTGCTGGGCCTGAAATGGAAAGGCATTATCAAGATGCTTTTGACCAGATAATTAACTCTTTTCAAAATATGGGTCTAGGCTCATGAATTATATTTCCCCCTGTTTGGATGACAGAAAAAGAAAACTTAAGGAATCTTAAGTTCCCTTAAGATGGAAGGGAACTTAATGGAATGTTCAGGAAGGAAAATAATTCTCCCCCTTGTTAGTTTTGTTATTCCTGTGTCCTTAAAGAGGGAGAGAAGGGAGGAAATAAGCACTTATTAAGCACCTCTGATTTGCCAGGTTCTGTGCTAAGCACTGTACCTGTATCATCTCACTCTATACACAAGGCCTGGTTGCCTTTGAGCCATCTCTGTGGTTCCCTCTTGTAGGTGAGACCCTTTGAGCCATCTCTGTGGTTACCCCTTGTAGGTGAGACCCTTTGAGCCATCTCTGTGGTTCCCCCTTGTAGGTGAGACCCTTTGAGCCATCTCTGTGGTTCCCCCTTATAGGTGAGACCTTTCTTGAACTCCCCGGTTACTACTAACTCTCTGAAAGAATCTTCCTTCATATTATTTTGCACATACTCTGACTTTATTTTGCACCCATTATCTCTACCCAGAGAACATAAACTTCATTCAATTAGGGAAAATTTCACTTTCATCTTTGGATCTCGGCATCCAGAAGAGTACCGACCTGATCTTAGGACTTTAATCTCTAGTTGTTAATTAAGTTGAATTATGCCAGATGTAGACCCCAAAGAGAGAGGAAGGCAGAGTGAATTGAGACTCCTCTCACCCCCTCTAGCTAATTACTGTGGCTGTCCAAAGGTCACTGAGGAAAACTCTAACTAATAGGCCAAGGTGGGCATTTCTGGCACCCAGAGTGAAAAAGGAGAGACTGGATTTTATTGAAACTTAAAAAAAAACTTTTTTTTTTAAATTTTTGAAAAGCAACAAATCTCTTCAAATGGCACCTAGATTAAAGTCCCAATATCCTTTTTGCGTGATGAATTCTTGTGAATTCTGAATGGCTCAGTGGTCGGAAGGAACCCTAGATTTATCCATCTATCTATCTATCTATATATTTTTTTTATCCCAGACAATCATAGACGGGAAGGTTTTGAAAGTCCTGCCCCGTGGTGAATGGCCTACTCAATGGTCCTATAGAAAAAGACAGCACACGGGTGTTCAGACCATTGTTATCAGGAGTGAGAAATAATAAAATCTCTCTAGATGTAGGTCAGTGACCCCCCCTTCCCTATTGTCAGGAAAGAAATTAAGGATGACCTAAAATCTACTACTTAAAAAGGGTGCCAGGGAAAGGAGTCCTTCCTAATCAAAGGGGTAATGTTTATGCTACTGAATGCCTGACCTTCTCAGCATAGAACTTTCCCTGAAGTCTTTTGAGTTGAAAAGTTCCGGTTGAAACCTCAAGCCGGGCCGACACATCTGTTAATTTTTTCATCCTTCGAGGAAGTTGCTTAAGTTATTGTACAGGTGCCAAGTGGGCTGTGCAGTTGAGTGCCTATTGGCTGGTAGCTGTGATAATTGCCAGGGTTCAAGGCCTCCAGGCTGGTATGAGGCATCTGGCTGCCTGGAAGTCTACCCCGTGAGATAGGAATGGGAGTAGGGAGGGTTCCTCTTCTAAAATGGAGAACAGAGCCCGTCCTCATCCTGAGCACTGCCTCCTGACCTCTCTCTCAGATGCCCCAATATGGAGAGGATGGAACAAAGGGCCTGTGGGAACTTCAGCCTGCTTGTTCGAGGCCGATAGCTCAGTTTAGGGGCTGGAACCTGGTGTGGGGGAGTTAAAACTAGAAGCAGTGCCTCAGGACTTGAGCAGAGTTTGGCCCACTGTTTCTTTTTGGGGTGAGTGCTTTAGCAGGAGAGGTTCTGAGTCATATCCATCAAGAAACGGTCTCTGCCCACATGCAACCAGAGCTGAGTCTGCTGACTGCAGCCCCCCCTGAAGGCAGACAGCACTCAAGCTTCTGCTTCGGAACAGCTGGGGTGGTCCTGGGCAGCTATTCACAACCGTACTTGTCAGTGTATGGCCGGAAATGGGAAACTCATTTGGGACAAGAATAATGCAAAGCCAGTAAGTGGCAATGAGTCAAATGAGCTGCATCCATTGTGTCCCCTGCCCTCAACTAGGGAGGAATCGCAGTGGCCTATTTAGAAAGTGCATCTGAAGACCTAAAAGAACATTGAACCAAAAAGCCAGGTTTCCTGGACTGAGGTTGGTGCTTCCAATAAGAGCCTCCAAAGCAATTTGCAGGCATTTGCAATTTAAATCAGGGCTCCCCACAAGGAAGAAGGCCAGGCACTGCTCCCTCCCTCCCCTGCCCTCTGCTAATTGCACAATAATAATGGAAGTGTTAACTTGCACTGATGACAGAGATTTCCACTTACACACAGCCTCATTTGATCCCTGTGAGGCAGACAGGGAAGGGATTATTATCCTTGTATTGCAGAAGGGGAAACTGAGGCTCAGGGAGATCTAAACAGCTGAGATTTCAGCCCTGGTCTTCAGCCTGCCAAACCATGCCACACTGCCTTGGACATACTGAGGCTAAAGGGGTAGGGTTGTCTTGGTTGGTCAAGGAGTACTTAATTTTTATTATTATTATTTTTTTGTTTCACAGACTCTTTAGGCAGCAGTTGGGTGAAATCTTCTCAAAATAAGATTTTTAAATGGATAGGATTATAAAGGAAGCCCAATTACTGAAACACTATTACTAAAATATTTTACAAAACCAAATTCTAAAATCTATCCAGAGATTCCCAAAGTTAGGAACTATCATTTTGAAGTATTCTGAGTCCCCAGTCATCTGGGTACTGCTTAAGAGCCTAATCTCATTCTACACAATGGGGATGGACATGTTTACTACCGTCTCCCACAGAGGTAGTAAGGAGCAAGGAGGGGGCTGGACTGGGTCTGGAAAGTTTAACCTAAGGATTCCTCTTTAGAATCATGTTTTTAATTGCATGAAATGAACTTCATTGGATGACAGAGGAAATCATGCTTGTTGAAATGAAAGAATAATCATTAAAATGGGCTTCTGACCCCCAAATTAAGAACTCTTCAATGAGATGGCTTCTAAGATTCCTTTCATGTCTAAATTCAGGAACCGATGGGAACTTTTTGGTTATGATAAGTAACCAAAACTCCTAAAAAAATCGAAGGACTGTGATCTGTCTTGGTAGAGAAAGGACTGGCTTGGGCAAAATTGGTCTTGGAATATTGGTACTCCCAAATACAGGCTCTCTTGGCCCTTGGGATTAGGAGATGATGCTGACTGACTTCTCTTAACTGCCTGGTGGGAAAACCAGAATTGCCTGCTGTCCGGCCTCCCTTAATCATGGCAGCTACAACGCTCCAGTAAATTGCCAGTTTCATCGAGGGAGCACTGTTTGCTACTCACGACCCAGCCAGCCATGTCAGCCCATCATGAGCATCCCTTGGTCTGTGTTTTTGCATAGATTCACCACAAGGGTAGTTGAGGCAGGATTGTCTTTTATCTTTCTTTGTATTCCCAGAACTTAGCACTATGCCTGGCAAATTATAGATGGTTAATAGTTTGTCTGTTGACTGACAGGCAAGGTTCTCTCCCTGAAATGTCCTGGAAACCTTCCTCCAGGTCTCCTGACTTTTCAAAGATATCAGTGGAACACAGGAGCTGGCTGGCTTCATTTCTCCCTTGTTCTTGATCTGTGACCAGAGCTACCTTCTTTTCTCCACTAGTATATTGCTTTGATGACAATCTTGATCCAGTTTCTCCTGTATAATTAACTCCCTTTTTGTGACATCTGATAGCCTGTGCACACTCATTATATACTCCTTTATTGCTCCTTGGTTGATCTTCACCCTTCATTCTTTGGATACAATAGTTTTCTATTGTATAGTCTATGTTATTTGGAAGAATATTGGTGTTAAAAACATAGATATTTGGTTAGGGAGAAGATGAGGGGGGACTAAAAGATTGACTTGGTTTCCTAAAGGCAATCTAGCTTTCTCTACCATCTGTCCAACTCTGAGCTTAGCTTGTCCATTTGTAGAGTCTGTGAAAGACATATCTATATCAACCTCCAATCAACACATATATACTATGGATGATACAATGGATGAGTTCTATGTGTTGTCCATCCAGTTAGATATTATAGTCTGGGAATAGATATTTTTCATCCACTTGGTTTTCCTGTGTGGATAGTTAAGACAAATTCTTTAAAGTGTTTATGAATTTCATTTAGAAAACTTTGCACTATTCTGGGATTTGATGCAATCAGTACAATGTCACCTCAAATAGGGGCATTCAGAGGACCTCACCATCCCTCTTCAGCTCAAACTCTTTGCCGGAGACTAAACTAAATTGTTTTTTTCCTAGAAAATAGGTTCATTATTTGAGAATTTTGAATGATCATCTTCTATAACATTAAACAATATTTTTTTTTTCTATTTCACCTTGGCTGGAAGTATAGGATCTATTGTCAGGTCCAGACCTACTTAGATAGTCCAGGGGGCTTTGAATACACTATTTCTTCCCTTTTTCAGGCATGCTGGAGGACCCCATCTCCAGGGTAACTGATCATGTTAATGCTGACTTAGTATGGGCACCTGCTCCACCTACTGCAGCTAAGAACTCCTCAGCCCAAGGGAGCTGCCAGCCTCATCTTCCCCAGTAACTGGGATTACCATATTCAGCCTCCATACCATTAAAATGTATTTTCTGTGATGTTTTATCATCAGTCTATTCTTTTAAATTAGCCTGATAATTCAGGTAATGCGAATTATCACAATAATAACAAATTAATAGTGATACATTAAATCTAGCAAACACTGTCTAAATTAGGTACATTTAAAAATAGCCTTTATATACACTTATACATATATAAATACAGATATCTACTATATATGTGTATATGTATACACATATAGATCTCTATATATTGAGAGAGAGACAGAGAGACAGAGAGACAGAGAGAGACAGACAGACAGACAGACAGAGACAGAGAGAGAGAGAGACAGAGACAGAGACAGAGAGAGAGACAGAGAGACAGAGACAGAGAGACAGAGAAAGAGAGAGAGAGAGAAGAGAGAGAGAGAGAGAGTTAGTTAATATTTACAAAGCCCCTTCCACACAGTCACCCTGTAAAGAAGGGGTTGGATATATTTTGCTGACAATGAAAAACAGCATGGGATGTTAAATAGAAGGCTGAGCTTGGTCTCAGGAAGTTCTGGGTTCTATCATACTTCCTGGCTGTGTGACCATAGGAAAGTCAATTATCTCTCTGATCCTTTATTCTTTCCATACTTATGAAATCGGGTTGTCAATTAACATTTTTTTTTCATTGCTAAATATAAGCCAGTCAGCACTGTGCTAAGAGCTTGTTGAGGGGGCAAAGTAATCCTTTCAGAGTCAATCACATTGCTAGTAATTGTCTGCAGTAAGATTCAAACCCAGAACTCCTGAATCCAAGTCCAGAAATTTATTCATAGTGCTCCATTGTTTGCTTAATACCTTATACTTTTCAAAAAGTTTTATGCTTTCCATCCTTCCTTCCTAACTAGGCAATCAGGGTTAAGTCACACAGCTAAGAAATATCTGAGCTTGACTTTGAACTGAGGTCCTCAGCCTTCAGGGCTGGTGCTCTGCCCCAAGTTTTAGCCTTTTCAAAGGGTTTGAACACAAATTCACTTGAAGGGCCTTGAGTCTTTGTCATGTGAGATTCTATTGAAAGAAGAGGATGCTTAGTTTGTAGAGGAGAAGGTTAATGGTGGGGGAGGAAAGATGGCATATAATTATCTGTCAGTCAATAAATCATTATTAAGGGCTTACTATGTGTCAGGCCCTGATTGCAATTTTAAAGAATGGGTACCATGTTGAAGGGGGATGAGTTGTGATCTACTTGACCCCAATAGATGGAGCAAGGAATCGTGCTTTTGGTGGAAGTCACAAGGAGGCCAATCTAGACTTGATAGCAAGAGAACCTTCCTGAAATCTGAACTGGGTCCAGGTGAAAAGGTCTGCCTTGAGAGGGGATGAATCTCCTCTCAAAAAAGAGGGATCCTCTATCTCCCATGAAACTCCAATTGTGTAATGTGTGAACATAAGGAAATCAGCCAAACTCCATGGATTCATTAAGCCCCTACTACTGTGTTAAGTGCAAGACACACCAAGAAAAACAAAACTGAAGTGCCCCAATCCCATCTGAATTTCCTTGCTTACTACTGCTCTCCTCCTCCTTTGTCTGTGGCTCTTAATCTGCTCTCTTTTTTACTTTTCTTCATCTCTTACCTTATATTGTGCTTTTTTTTGGGGGGGGGGAAGGAATTGTACTGTTTTTGCAGAGTGTGTGTGTGTGTGTGTGTGTGTGTGTGTGTGTGTGCGCGTGCGCGTGCATCCAGGATGTAAACTCCTTGGGAGGCAGTATGGTAGAATGGGAACACTGTTAGACTGGGATTCAGAGAACTTAGTTCTCATATAAGCCATATAACTTTTCTTACCTATAAAAATGAAAGAATTAAACTAGTTGGCTCCAAGTTGCCTTCCTAAACCAAATGCCCTTTAACACAGGGACTATTTTCATTTTTATCCTTAAATTCAAATCACTAGAATAGTATCTGTATATACTAGGCACTTAGTAAAAACATATAGAATTAAATTGATATTGATTAGGACATTCACTCATTTGAAATTATTAAGTCTGGATGGCTCACTGATAATCAATGGGGCAGTATATTAGTGGGGGCACATGAGCCATAATGCTAGAGACAGCATCTCCTGAAGGAAGAAGGATCTACCTCCTGGGGATTCTACCCACTAGTTAAGTGATTTATTGGCACATAGTAGGAAATTTCAATAATTGTGCAGTACAAGGAATGATCTACTCCCACACCAACTGAGAATGCCTTTTTATTGTCTTTCTGGACATGATTTTTTGGTGACAAATTTCCTAGTTGGAATGGTGGAGCTCCTGCGACACCTTCATCCACTTGGGACTAGGGAGTCCTCCTAGAGTTTCCATTCTCTTTAGAGCAGATAAATGGTTTCTATCTGCCAAAAACATTTCCTTAAAGCACAGCTATGACTACATTATGTCTGCCGATAGAGGGGCAATGTGGTGGAGTAGCTAGAGTACTGTTCTTGGGCTTAGAAAGACCTAAATTTGACCTCCAATTACTTGAAATAATCACTTAATTACGTTAAGCCTCAGTTTTCCCACATGAACCTACTATAATCCCAGATTTACTGTGAGGATCAAATGAGCCAACACATGTAAAGTGTTTTGCAAACTTGAAAAGACTTTAGAATGTTAGCTATGATGAATCTGTCACTCCCTACTCAGTGAGCTTCCATAGTTTCCTAACATACCTGACAGTAACCATGAACTTCTGTTTGACAATGAGAACCCTTGGCAATCTGGCTCCGGACATACTGTGTCCAAGCCCCCTCCAGGGAGTCCAGAGTCTCTTTAGAATGTTCCTCTAACTCTTCCTTATCTTAGATACTCTATTTCCAGCCTTTTCCTCCATCTCCCACTTCTAGCCCAATCACTTTGGATTCACCGGTTTTTTTTTTTTTTTCTTTCTTTTTTTTCTCCTGAGGCTGGGGTTAAGTGACTTGCCCAGGGTCACACAGCTAGGAAATGTTAAGTGTCTGAGACTAGATTTGAACTCTGGTCCTCCTGAATTCAAGGCCGGTGCTCTATCCACTGCGCCACCTAGCTGCCCCACCACTGTTTTCTTTAAGACTCAGATCCAGTCACTTTCTCTTTTTCTGATTGCCATTTGGTGCCCCCCCCCCTTTCATTCCTCATTCTCTCCTTCCTCTCACTCTCCTCTCCTGTTTCTGTCCCTGTTTCTGTCTCTCTCTCCTTTCAACTTATGTACACATATATAATATCTATCTGTCTATATCCATAAAAAACATTCAAATATACATGTGCACATGCACATATACATTATTTCTCTCATGATAAGAGGGTAGGCTCCTTGAGAGCAGGGATTGATTCATTTTAATCTCCATATCCCTAGTACACAGCAGATGCTTAATGAATGCTGATTGACTCTTATCATGCCTTGTTCATCTCTTTTGTTTGCTCTAATGGTAAATTCTGGGAGAGATTAGGGAGGCCAAAAAACCATTACCTCAAGGGTGAAGACAATAACATTTCAACAGGAAAATTGCTAGGAACTAAATGACACAATTTATGAAGCTTTATGCAAATGATAAGCCATCATTTGCAAAGGCTCCTGGGAACCTCAGCTCTGTTAAAGTACCTGTCTGGGGCCCTGCATCAAGCTGCCCGAGTCCAGTCCGAGGGTTTTTCATAATGTTTCATTGCTCAGAGGAGGGAGCCCAAGTTGCTTGGAGTCCTCCTCAAGGAGGAGTTGGTGCCCCTGGGTCTCTCCTACTACAGAAAGTAGAAGTTTGTCTGTGCATTGTTGGGGGGGGGCTCTTAGATTTCGGCTGAAGCCCCAGCCCCAACAAGCTCACTATCTCTCTCACACTGTGACAATTAGGATGCATAAAATTATCATTAAAATCCCTAATTTTTAAGCCTCCAACCCTTGTCAGTGGCCTTTTAGCATTATTCAAACACGGGTTTATTTAGGCCTCTGATCACGCAGCTCATTACCTCAGTTTGGTGTCTCTTGCTCTCTCTCTTGTAATCAAGCTCTAATTAGACTCAGCCAGAAGCAAAGGGGGGATGTTGCTTGGCCAGGGGTAGGTGAGTGCTGGGCCCCTGGCAGGTTGATTGACAGGGCTGGGGGAGCAAGCCTCAGGCAGGTCATAATTTGTCTGGCACGAGAAGATCACCCCCTCTGGGCCAAAGCCTGGTTCTGGTGGGGCGATGCTCCGCTGGGGAGCTTTTCCTAGGCCCAGATCCTCGTTTGGGGTAACCGAATTTAGCCTTAACAGCTGAATAATAAGTCAGCCTGAAGAAGCCAGGGCTCCTTTCAGAAGTGAAGAAGCTAGAGCTTCTGGTGGGGTTGGGAAGGTATGGTGGGGATGGGGGCTCCTGCTGCTGCCTCCTTACCCGAGAGTATTAGGGGAGGTGCACAGGTGGAGTGGAGCCAGGCCCTCCTCGCTCGTTAGGTCGGGGTTAGCCCGGTGTTCCAGGAGCAGCTCGGCACAGTCCGTGTGACCCCCTTGGCAGGCTTCGTGCAGGGCACTCTTCCCACCTGGAGCCGCGTTCACATCGGCATCCCAGCGTAGCAGGTGGCGGACACAGTCAGTGTGGCCGTGGCCGGCGGTGATGCACAGAGGGTTGGTGAGCTCTCTCTTATACTCCAGGGACCAGAGACCTGTGGGGTGGGGAAGGAAGGGAAAGACGAGTCAACCAGTCCATTGATCCCCAGGCACTTTATGGCCACATCCCATGCAAGCCCTGTGAGAAGTTCTGAAAGACAAAGCTTCTGGCTCTCCAGTAGTTCCACTTTGTCACTCTGTTCTAGGTGTGCTAGACATTGGATATTAAAAAAAAAAATAGCACAGTCCTGGCTCTCAGGAGGTTATTTTCTATCAAGGGAGACAACTTGAAGCCAATCGATCAATCAAGTAGCATGTATTAAGTGTCTATGCTTATTTATGAAATTTGTCATGCTCCGTGCTAAGAGCTGGGACACAGAGAGTCAAAAGTTTCTGTCCTCCAGGAGCTTACCATGGAACAGAGATGACAATAAGCAAAGAGATATATACAAACAATTTATATACGGGATAAATAGGAAATTATCATGAGAGGGAATTAAACTGGAATCAAGAACAATTCAGAAAAGCTTCTTGGAGAAGGTGAGAGTTAAGCTGGGACTTAAAGGAAACCAGGAAGCACAGATGAGCATTTCAGACTCTGGGAAGAGCCAGAGAAAGTGCTCCGAGCTGAGAGACAGAGGGCCTCCTTTGAGGAGTAGTCAAGAGGCAGTGTTTCTTGATCAAAGAGGCCATGGGGGGGACTAGGATGTACATAGACTGGAGGGGGCTGTGTTATAAGGATTTGAACTCCAAACAGAGCATTTTGTATTTAATCTTGAAGGTGGTGGGCAGCCAATCAGATTTATTGAGTAGGGGATGCTGTGGTCAGATTTGTTACTTTAGGAAAATCCTCTTTGGTGGCTGAATGGAGAATGGACTGGAGTAGGGAAAGACTTGAGCCAGGAAGAACCCCCTTCCCTAACAAGCAGCTTCTGTAATAGTTGAAGCACAAGGTGATGGGGGCCTGCATCAGGGTGCAGGGTGGGGGCAGTATCAGAGCAGAGAAGGGGGTATATTTAAGAGATGTTACCAAGGTGAAAATCACAGGCCTGGGTACCATATTGGATAGGAGAGTGAGAGATAGTGAGAGATGGAGATAGGAATTCTAGGGTAACTCCTAGGGCTGTAACCAGAAGGACTGGGAGGATGACCTTGTCTCCTACAGTAATAGAGAGATTTGGAAGTGGGGAGGGTTCGGTTTTGGATATGATGAGTAAGGATTAGAAGGATTTTCAGTTCTAGATGACTAACAAAGACTTGGAGATGCAAGACTGGAGGTCAGCAGAGAGAGATTTGACAATCATAAGCACAGGGGAGAGAATTGAGTCTAATGAAATAAACAAATAGTATGTAGGGGAAACATGAAGAGAGTTCAGGACAGGATCCTGACGGACAAGGTCCTGGATGAAGGCCCAGCAAAGGAGGCTCAGAAGGAGTGGTCACACACGTAGGAGGAGAACTTGGGAGGAAGGAAACTATTTGGCAATTAAGAAATCATTGTATTTTAGATTTTTTTTTAACATAGCTGATGTGAGTTTGTTTGAATAAATATATATATATATATGTCTATATATCTATATATCTACATATAGATATATATTTGCAATGGGCTTTGTTTTTCTTGCTTTCTCAAAGAGCCAATACCATAGATTAAAGAAATGATTTTTTATGTACCATGCGCTGTGCTAAGTGCTAGGAAAACAGAGATAAAAATCCTGCCCTGGCCTTTAAAGGAACTACATTCTAGACAGATATGTGTTTTTATACACACACACACACATGGGGAGGCAGAGAGAGAAGAGAGAGAGAGAGAGAGAGAGAGAGAGAGAGAGAGAGAGAGAGAGAGAGAGAGAGAGAGAGAGAGAGAGAGAGAGAGACACACACAGAGAGAGACAGAGACAGAGACAGAGACAGAGAATGGAGAGGGAAAAGGAGAGAAACAGGGGATGGAGAGAAGAGAAAGGAGAGGGAAAGGGAGAGGGGAAAAGGGATAGGGAAGAGTGAGAGAGGAGAGGGGAGAAGGAGAGGGAGATGGAAGAGAGAGAGGGGAGAGAGGACAGGGGAAAAGAGAGAGGGAGAGGAAAGGGGAAAGAGAGAAGGAGAGAGGAGAAGGAGAGGAAAGAAGGAAGAAGGAAGAAGAAGAGAGAGGGAGGAAATTCTTAGATCTATTTATCCAATCCGATTTTTTCTCCTAATTTTCACTCTCATCTCCAACTCCCCACTGGACATTTTGAACTGCATGTTTTCTAAACACTTTAAACTCCCCAAGTCCCAAACTGAGCTCATTGTCTTTCCCCCAAACTTTCCCCTCTTCTAAACTTCCCTATTCCTTTCAAGAATACTACCATCTCCCTCAGCACCCAGCATAGGTGTCATCTTCAATGACTCATTTTCCCCCCATCCTCACATCCAATCAGTTGCCAGGATCTGCCATTTTTACTTTGTGCCATGTCTTGCCCACACCCCCTTCTCTCATTGTTCTCCTCCTGGTCTAGGCCATGCTGGGACGATTGCTGGGTCTGGTGGTCAGTTTCCCTGCATCAGACATCTCCCCACTCCAGTCCATTCTCCATTCAGGCATCAAATTAATCTTCTTAAAGCACAGATCTAACCCGGGCTTGGAAGAAAGATTATTTCATTCATTTGCATTCAGAGGAGTGACCATGATCTTTTTTTATCCAATCAACCCCAGTGGCTCTCTACTACAGACAAATAGGCACGGAGAGATAGAGACAGAGACAGGTGCACCAAGAAACACTGAGAGAGGCAGATTCAAAGCCAGAGACAGAGGAACACAGAGACAGACACAGAGAAGTAGAGAGAAACAAAGACAGAGACAGAAATAGAGGCACAGAGATAGAGAGACAATAATAGCACGAGGAACCTGTTGAAACAGATGTGCATTCAGAGACAGAGAGACACAGGGATGGAGTCACGGTGCCTCCGTTCCAAGGACTGTGACCTCAACAGCAGAGAAGAAAGCCAATTGTAGATTCAAGAGTCAGGCTTTGGGGAGCTAAGTGGAAGAAAAGAGAGGAGCCTAGAGACATGACCTGCTCAGCAGAGATGCAGCTAGAAGGGAATAGTGGAAGGATTTAATGAGAAGAGATATCAGAGCCCTGCAGGACCAGCAGCATGACTAGTTTTGGCCAGAACTACAGGACTCTTTCTTCTCTCTGATGGGTACACATGTGGAAGACTGTCATTCTGGTTACGGGGCAGATGTTTTGGAGTGACTGCCATTACTTAGACCACCTCAATAAATGCCTTTTCTTTGGAGTAATTGTGTCTAGTGTCTGACTGTTAAAGTGGGTTTACTGGTGGAGCCTGGGAGCAATAGTTTTATAGATATGGCCCTGTAGAATACCCTTGAGGCCTAGAGGTAGTTGTACTCAAACTGTTACTTTTGAGTGCTGAGTCAAGGAAGTAGGTTCAGACGTGGGTCTACATAAATAAATAAAAATATATGTACCCAGTCATTTCGGTGGTACTGGAGAAAAAACAGCCACAATGCAAAATCAGGGAGCCGTTCAGTAATATGCTGGCCATCCTTGTGCCTCCCTTACCCCTGGCCAATTAGAGTGAGAGTTGAGATGAAGGGGCTTAAAGAAATGTACATCAAAATACCCTTGAAAACCCCCAACCCTCACCCCTCCATGTCCACTGAAACAGCGGGAAGAAGAGAAGCAAACACAAAACAAGTGACCGACATTATCCGGTTTGCTCTAGGAAGGGCTTGAGAACAAGCTTTAGTCCTCCTGAAAATATCTGAGTTGGAGGAAAAAAAAAACCAACTTTGAAGTGTTGCTCCACATTCCACACAATTCGGGTTTGTTGCTTCGAGCTCTTTAGGGTTTTGTGTGTGTGTGTAGAGGGTTGTTCTTTCTTAAGGAATAAAATGGAGCAGGGGCGATGTACTTTACTTTCTGAAAACTTTGGTGCTTTCAAAAGCCCCGTTGAAGGTTGTTAGCTGCATCGAGCAATGGTCTAAGTAGGGGGGGAGCCGGTCCCTGGTGAATACACATCAAGGGGCAGGAATTCACGCGGTAGGCATGCCGGCTCCTAATGATGGCAGAATCGATCGCATGGCTGTAATGAGCTGCAAAGGGGACCCTTTTCACAGGCCAACTCCTTCCCCAGAGCCCATGCTGAGAAGTTTTGAAAGACCACTCCTTAATTACCTACCAGCGTGTAAGACAGATTCCTAACCTGGCAAGCTTTGGAGCCCTGCCCCCTTGAGGATGCTGTACACATGGCTCTGGAAGGACAGGTTAGTTAGGTACTAAAGATAGGATGACCATGGCAGGACCTAGGAGAATGGGAGTAGGAGATACCTGAGTGGAAAGCTCATTGGTCCTTAGGAAGATGGGGAACTTGGGTCTAGAGTAAAAGCTTGGATTTGTGCAGAAATTTGGAGACGAGGGGAATTCTTTTATTTACTACCCATGGAACTTTGGGCAGATTGTTTAGTCTCATTGGACTTTCATTGTTTATTATATTAAAAGGTCTTGGAGTTGAATGAGATTATCTCCAAGGTACTCCCCTGATTTATATTTACGATTTTAAGTTCCTACAATCAAGATGAAAGTTCCACTGTCTTTCAGACCACATCAATGCCTGGCACATAGTAGGTGCTCACAAAGTTCTTATTGAAAAAAAAAAAAGTTCTTATTGCTTGATCTGGGTAGGCTGGTGACACTACTTGAGCCCCTGTCTAAGATGAAGCTAAATGAGAGGAAACATTTCCTAACAATCATTGGTATCCCCAGCTCCCTTCAAGACTCAACTCCAATTCCAACTTTGGGAGAACGTCTTTCCTTGTCCCCTCTGGCTTCCAGCATACTCCCTTATCCAGTCCATAGGGAGTGTATACGTAGCCAGTAATTGTCATATTGCCTCTTCCAACAAAATGTCAGCAACTTGAGCTCGGGGTCGTGTGTTTGTCTAGGAGGTAGAAGTTTCAAAGAGGTAGATTTAGGAATGATGCCAGGAAAAACTCATTAATGAGAGCTATCTCATCGTGTAATGGACTTCCTCAAGAGGGAGCAGATTTCTCTTCCTTAAAGGTCTTCAATTAGAGACTGAATGACTATCCCCAGAGTATATTGTAGCAGAAGTTTTGGGGGTTATTGGATGAGTCTACAAAGACCCCTTCTAAATCTGACATTTTGTGATTATTTTATTAAGTACTTGGTCTTGGGCCAGAGTTACATAAAATGAGAAAACATGGAAGGCTTCAATCTCTCTCTCTCTCTTTTTTTTTTTTCCCCCCTGAGTCTGGGGTTAAGTGACTTGCCCAGGGTCACACAGCTAGGAAGTGTTAAGTGTCTGAGACCACATTTGAACTCGGGTCCTCCTGAATTCAGGGCTGGTGCTCTATCCACTGCGCCACCTAGCTGCCCCAAGGCTTCCATCTCAATGGTGAAGGGAGAACTCCCATTGATGAACTAGTTCATCACTAAAGTCTGGAAATAAGCATCTATTGTATGCTTGAGTTGAACAGTCACTAATAAGGTAATTTTAACCCTTGTTCCCTCAAAAATGTATCCAGTTTTAGTTTCCAGGACCTAGGTACATTCCACCGGTGCCCCTGTGGCCACTCGTTGCCCTCTCAATCAGCTCCCGATGTTAACATTAATGGCTTATGTTATCGAATCTGTTGTTGTCTCTGGGATTTCTTTATGCGGAGGCAAAGTGGAGAGTGATGAGCTTTCCAGTGGCTATTCCATTTCATTCATTTATCATTTCAATTCAATTCAAAAATCATTCATTAGGAGGTAATACGATAGGATGCAGTATTTGAAAGAGTGCTATATTTGAAATAGGAGAATCTAATTCATCCTGGCTCTGCCCCTGCCTACGTGTGTGACCTTGATGAAATTATTGAACATATCCAGGCTTTATTTTCCATATCTGTAAAGTGATGGAAACGGACAAATGAATCCTAAAGTCTAAAGCTCTAAATAAATGATCCTGCGAACCCAAGGTATGTGTTATGTACCAGAAAGTAGAGATAAAGACAGTCATGCAATCTCGGCCATGGAGGAGTTTATATTCTACTGGGGGTGAGAAAAAATGGATATAAATAATACAAGGTACTTTCAAGAAAGAGGAAGTACCAACAATGGAGGGAGGGGAAGACAGAGCTGGGAGGGGAAGACAGGGCTTATGTGGGAGGGGAACAAGGGCTGTGCTTGAAGGATGCCTGGGATTCTGTGAGGCTGAGGTGATGAGGGAGTACATTTCAGGTATGGGGGGGGCAGCTGGGGCAAAAATTCAGAAGGCTTCATCTAGGGGAAACAGCTAACAGGTTAACCAACCTACACTACACTGTACTACAGTGTGGTTTAGAAAATGACTGGTTTCCATTTTCTTTCTCTCTATTCCTTCTCTCTAGCCCTCAGTTTTTCCCTAAGCTTTCAGCAGCTCCATGCAGAGGGTTATCTGTGTGTGTGTGTGTGTGTGTGTGTGTGTGTGTGTGTGTGTGTGTGTAGCTTGAAGAGATCCATCTCACTAGATATCTCTTCTTTGAGACAATAGCTCTTCCTGAGGTCTTGATCTGGGAGTTGCCACTGCTGGAATGGGGGGAGCCCATTACATTTGCTTTACATAGGCAGGGAGCCATGGGAACTATTCCTGGGGGAGCTGAGCCTCTTAACAGGAGAATTCTTTCTTTTCCCATCCCTCTCAGCCTTTGGATTAGATATAGATGTGGACAGATTTATCCTTCTCTAAATCTTAGGGTGCCCTAACCAACACTTGAGGAGGGACAATTCCTGTACCCGTTTCACAAACAGTCCCTTTTCTATATGTTCACTTTGCTTTGCTCACACAAGTCCGTTTCTAAATGGCCCCTCTCATTTCCTGTCTTCTTTCAGTAGGTCCATAGCTACTGCCTCAACAGCACACTTTTGTGAGCATACTTGAAGGCAGGCGAGGCGCTTTCCTGATGCCATTGTCTCCCTTCATCCTTATAGCAACTCTGAGGACATCAGCACTACAAGGTTATAGTCCCCCCATATAGAAAAGACAACGGAGGTTCCAGGCAGAATGACTTGGGCAGGATTATTTTGTAATTAAGTGCCAGAGGAAGGACCAGAACCTAGGCTGCCTCCAAGCTCTGTGTTCTTTACACCGTGTCTATATCTCTGCGGTGGATATCCACATCAGATAAGTATCACAGGGGGATTGGAACCCAAGATTTCCTTGACTTCATTCAGATCTAGTGCCTTCGTATGACAACACTTAGTACATCACCTGTCAATTAGTAGGTGCTTAATAAATACTTGTTCACTCTAATTTTATATGGAAATATATGCCTCTAGACCTAATTTGCATTTAGGAAATGACTTTCTTCATAATAACAAAACTCTACATATTTTGTCTCATTTAATGCTCCCAGGAAAGTAGATGTTATTATCCCCCTTTCATGGAAGAGAAAATTGAGACTAAAAGACAGTTTGAAACAGTATTAAAAGTTAACACTCTATCCATTGGACTGTCCAGCTGCCTATGTCACTCAATCAGTCAATTGTTTATGAAGCACCTACTGTGTGCCAATGATTTTATATAGCATTGAATATACAAAATAATTCAGAATATAATGCCCATTCTCAAGGAGTTCACCATCTAATGTGTTTCTCTATCTCTTGTTTTTGGTTGAAGCTACTAATACTATATCAATCAATTGTTTATGAAGCACCTACTATGTGCCAATGATTTTATATAGCATTGAATATACAAAATAATTCAGAATATAATGCCCATTCTCAAGGAGTTCACCATCTAATGTGTTTCTCTATCTCTTGTTTTTGGTTGAAGTTACTAATACTATATCAAGCAATTGTTTATGAAGCACCTACTATGTGCCAATGATTTTATATAGCATTGAATATACAAAATAATTCAGAATATAATGCCCATTCTCAAGGAGTTCACCATCTAATGTGTTTCTCTATCTCTTGTTTTTGGTTGAAGTTACTAATACTATATCAAGCAATTGTTTATGAAGCACCTACTATGTGCCAATGATTTTATATAGCATTGAATATACAAAATAATTCAGAATATAATGCCCACTCTCAAGGAGTTCACCATCTGATGTGTTTCTCTATCTCTTGTTTTTGGTTGAAGTTACTAATACTATAAAGTATGTATATAGGACATGTGTCTGTCTATACAAATACTACAAAATCTCTCTGTGTATATAGGAGATGTTTCTGTCTGTCTGTCTGTCTGTCTCTCTGTGTGTGTGTGTATATATATATATATTTATATACAGAGAGAGAGGGCATTAGCAGCCCATAACAATTTAAAAACAGATCTTTGCCACGAAGCAAGTTACCTGATAGTCCAAAAGTGGCTGGAGATTTCACCCGCCATTCCATTTCATTCTTATTGATCTCAAAGACCACATTGGCGTCTCCATAGTGTTGGGCCATCAGTGGCTGGAGGCTGCCCAGGTCGCCCGTGACCAGGGCTGTGTGGTACTGGTCCACAGGAGCAGGACTCCGAGAGGGGTCTCTTTCCATCTTCTGAAAGATTCGGAGCTTTGCCCTCCCTGCTTCTGGCAGTCTGTCTGTGGCCATGCTGTTTATTTGAGCAGAAGCCCTCCTCTCTGGGAGGGGAAAGATGACCTTATACAGGGGCAGTGATTTCTATTGTCATCTCTTCATTGTAGTCTGGCCAGGGCTGATCAAGGGGGTATTTATAACTCCTGTGGGCTCCGAGGAGAATGCTGGCCGATAGGACCGGGGTCATGTGAGTTTCTAGATGCAGAAGCGGTTAGCCAGGACCTCCAGATGACATGTGTCATGTTTATTCTAGACACAACTATTGATTAAAAAATACTCCACAAACCTGGCAAGCTCAGCTATTCAGCAGATGAGTCTAAATCCTGATATTCTGCTTTCTAATATAGAAGACTTTTAGACCAGATAGATTTGAAATTTGAGAAAGGATAATATTAAATCTTTCTTTCTTTCTTTCTTTCTTTTTTCCTTTCCTTTCCTTTCTTTCTTTCTTTCTTTCTTTCTTTCTTTCTTTCTTTCTTTCTTTCTTTCTTTCTTTCTTTCTTTCTTTCTTTCTTTCTTTCTTTCTTTCTTTCTTTCCTTCTTTCTTTTTTTCTTTCTTTATTTTTTCCTTTCTTTTTCTTTCTTTCTTTCTTTCTTTCTTTCTTTCTTTCTTTCTTTCTTTCTTTCTTTCTTTCTTTCCTTCTTTTTTTGGGCGAAGAGCTTTCATCTTTTTTTTTTTTAGAATGTCCAGCATGGAAACTCCCTCTACCAATGTATATATGTATACATGTATAGAAAACTATAGTCTTTGAGAGTTGCTCAGTGATGTCTAGGTTCACATAATTTGTCTAATTCATAGGTAGGACCTGAATCCAGATCTTCCTAAGTCTGAAGTTGTTTCTCGATCCCTGTCATGTTACTTCCTAACTAAAATACTTACAAACCAAACTGTTACATCAGTACATTTTTTTTTAATTGGAAAAACAATCTTCTATGATCAGAGCTTTAAGTAGGGATTCTGGCCTGGGAGCTGAATCCTTACTTAAAGCTCTGACCATAGAAGATTGTCACCTCTTCACTGTAGTCTGGCTGGGTCAGTTGAATTTGGTGTTAGATCATGCAAATTAGTACCATCTAATTCAGTACTTAGGTAGACTGGAGACAGTGATCTTAAGAACTAAAGAGTTTGGGGAGCTGAGGCATTTGAAGGGTGCCGGGTTGGGAAAAAATAATAGCTAGCATTTGCTAAGATTTGTGAAACAGATTACATGCACCATTTCCTTTGATTCTTATGACAAATCTGGAAGAAAGATGCTGTTATTGTCCCATTTTATAGATGAGAAACCTGAGGTCCTTGTCAGAATCACACAGCTCGTAAGTGTTTGAGGATGGATTCTTCTGGATTTCAGGTCCAGCGCTTGATCTACTGTGCCCTCTAAGAGCCTCTGAAGAAGATAATAAACTAGGCACCGGGTTTACTAGGGAGGAGGAAAAGGAACCCGAGGCAGCTAGGTGGCACTGCAGTGGATAGAGTGCTAGGTCTGGAGTCAGCAATTGTCTGGACTCAGACATTCTGGGTAAGTCACTTTACCTCATTTGGCTTATTCTCCTGGAGAAAAAAAAGGCAAATCACTCTAGGATCTTTGTCAATAAAACCCCACAGATGGCACTGGCACACAATGACCCACGGGGCCACAGAAAGTTGGACAATGAGAGTGACCTGAGCACTCACAGATGACAGCAGCAAGCATGTTTATGAGATGAGATGTACCCTAGTGGTGGTTGCTTGGTGATAGGAGCTGGGGAGGTGGAAAGCTCTGCCAGCTCCCCCTCCTGACCCTGTGTGGGAGGGCAGAGAAGAAGAGGTACAGTCAGTCTTGGAGAAAGGGCCAAGATTTGGGGGATCTTCAAGAGGAAGTCAGCGAACACCAGAGATGAAGAAATCTGAATGGTGGAGACCCAGGAGGAAGAGACGTTTGCTAATGATAGGGATGGGTTCCATAAAACAAGTGCAGAGGAGTCAGGGGGCCTAGAGCCAGATTTACTCTGGGCATGGGGCAGTGGCAGCTGTAATACTTTGATGCTGATACCTCTAATTCTTGAGGATTCTTGTGTGACATGGATCCCCATTTCAGGCAGCTCAAGGGGCACAATCTGCTCCTGCAGGCTGGAAGATCTTAGAAGGGTGTGGTGGTCAGGGCACCCTGGAGATGGTAATCAGGTAAAGGAGCAAGACAGCTGGCCATGGGGCAGGGCGAGGAAGAGGGCCCCTTTGGACATGGGCACCAGAGAGTCCATCCTTATTTGGCTCTCCCCACTATGAAATTTGCTCAGGAAAGACCTTTTCTTAGAGAGTAAAACTGGTGGAGTGGATTCAAATTCAAAACAGAGAATATTCAAGGATGGTCAACTTCATTGGGGTCTGATTCCAAGACATTGCATCAGGGGTTTTCTTTCTTTCTTTTTTTTTTTTTTTTTGAGGCTGGGGTTAAGTGACTTGCCCAGGGTCACACAGCTAG
The DNA here is from genome assembly GCF_048593235.1 of Sminthopsis crassicaudata. NCBI lineage: Eukaryota > Metazoa > Chordata > Mammalia > Dasyuromorphia > Dasyuridae > Sminthopsis > Sminthopsis crassicaudata. Next base: position 472,434,477 of record NC_133620.1, on the reverse strand, counting down.
GAAGTGTTAAGTGTCTGAGACCAGATTGAACTCAGGTCCTCCTGAATTCAGGGCTGGCACTCTATCCACTGCGCCACCTAGCTGCCCCTAAGGGGTTTTCAAAATAGAATCACGGCAATGGGCTGCTTTAGTCTGAACTCCATACAAAAAGATGATGGGACAATCAGTCGTAAGGATGGGTGACTTCTAAATCACTTACACAAATGATTTCACATGAATCTCCCAGCCAAGCTGAAAGGGGGTTGTCACTATTTCCCCCATTTAATAGATGAGGAAACTGAGACCTAGAAACGTGAGTGATTTGTTCAATGTCACACAATAAGTCGGTGTGATGAAATCAGCACTTCCTGCCTCTTCAGAGTTAGTCTTTGAGAACCCAAGTGACCCCACTCCATAATAAAGGATGTCAGGGGAGGTGGGGATACATCTGTGAAAGCTTCTTTCAAGTCCCCATGCTGAAGCCCTCCAGCTCCACCCCCCCACCATGGGCTCCTCCGGTCTTCCTGTTTTAAAATTCCAGAGCCGTTCTGTCATGCTAATAACATTTCCCTGCTCTTAGGGGGCTCCAGCTCTCAGAGTCTTTTTGTCATCTTTCCATTTTTCTGGAGACTGATTATGTGGGTAATTAGGCTGATTTCTGAAAACTCTGGTGAGAACTTCTCTGACTCTGACTGGAGACTGGCTGGAGAGCAGCCCATTGGGTGGAATTTCTCTGGAACCTGCCTGGTCTCTCCTGTCACGGGTATAAAGGGGCGAGAGGACGCTGAAAGTAAGTCCCGGGATGATGTTTTCTGTACTAAGTTTAGCTTCCCTGACATGATTTATCGACAGCTCCCAAAATACCCAAATAGAGGGCCAGAGGGAAGCCGGTCCCAAAGCAGGCTGGCGTCTTTTCAGAGAGCTTTAAAAATACCCCACGGTGGCCCCCACCGGGCCCCTGAGCAGGGAATAAATGCCTGTGGGCTATCGGTGACTTCAGGAGCGGGGAGATTCTATTACAGAATCTCCATGGGAAGAGATCTCTGTGACCAATTAGTACAAGTTGGGCTAACTCCTGGACCTTGGGCTCCTCCCCTGTAAAAAGAAAGGACTGGAGGAGGTGACTTTGAAGATCCCTTTCAGTTTGAGATCCAGGATCCTCTATTTTTGTAACTCACACAATCTTGTGATTTAACAAGAGATTAGGGAGCACTCACCACCTCCCAAGGAGCCCACTCCTGTAGGAGCCATGTGGAAGTTTTAGGAAGGCAGACTTAGTTTGGATGTCACCAAAGACTCCCTAATCATGACAGCTGTCAACTTTAGAAGCTTTCGTGGAGACAGCCAGTCCTAGAGCACCCCTGAAGGTCTTCCTGAGGGCTAGAGAGGCAGCTGCCCTCTAGTGGAGAAAGAGCCACTAAGTCCTAGATTCAAATGAGACCATGGACACCATCTAGCTTTGTGAAGGCCCTTCTGTTGTCGTGGGCCAGGTGACTGTCTGAGCCTAGGAAGTACCGAGAGTGCCTGCAATCTTACCTGGATGCAGTGGGTCCCACATCTGGCAATTCCTCAGATCAGTGACATCCCAGGTGCAGGCCCTCGCTTGATTCCCTAAGTCCTTGCTATATGTCAGACACTGATGCCTGCAATGCAAAGGCATGAAGAACACGGTCCCTGTTCTAGGTTCACTTTCAGGTGGGGAAGGAACCCCATAGATAATGTGGTTAATTTTCTGTGATCCATATGGACTAGATGGAAGGTCCTCGCAGAAGTTCTAGTAGCTGGGAAAGGTCTCCGGCAGAAGATGAGGTTCAAACTTGGTCTCGAATCAAAGCGGCAGATATGAGGATGGATGGCACTGCAGACACGGGGGACGGCCAGTGCCAAAATGCAGAGAGGGAGATGGAGTGCTGGGGAGGAGGGCAGCAGCCTCCCTGGGGCAGCGACTCGGTGCTTCCGACCAAGCTCACCCCTCTTCCTCGTGACAGTTCTTCAAATACTCAACTACAACAATCACATTCCCCACTTCCTTTTTGCTAAGCTGAATGAAACAGAACTAAAGACGGGTCAATTCCTTGTTTTAAAAAATGAATTGACAAGTCTTACATTCACTTGGCTTGAATAAACACTTGCTTTGACTAAGGAGAGGCTGCTAGATGGCATGGTGGATTGAGCACTGGATTTGGAGTCAGTAAGACCTGAATTCGAATCCTACCTCATACTCTTACTAAAGGTATGACCCTGGCAAATCACATCTTCCAGACTCAAGTTTCTTTATCTATGAAACTAATATAAATAAATAAATAAAATACTAATAGTGTTTACCTTAAAAGGCCATTGTGAGGATCATATAAGAAAATATTTTTAAAGCCCACTGCAAGTCTTAAAAATGCTTTTTAAGAAAACTGTGCTCCCTGCACCCTACCAGGTATCCATTCCTACCTGCTCAGCTCAGCCCGTGCCGCCCCCTTGCCTTGAAACAAGGACATCTCCCATCCTTTCAGCCTCTACTATCATATACAATCAGGCTTTATGCAATCAGAGTTTTATGCAGCATTTTATCTTCATTATTTCATTTGATTTTTTTTCAGGAAAATATTTCCACCCTCTTTTCTTTTGGAGTAGGGGGTCATCGTTCCAGAGAGGTTGAGCTAGATCCCACAGATGGTGACTAGCAAATCTTGGACTTCTGAATCCCAATCTGGAGACTCTGAATCCGAGACTGTCTGCCTGATATCATGCTGTCTCACATCCTCAGGGAATCATTGTTTTACTGAGCAGGAAGGGACCCCCCCCCCCGGGAATCCATGTTGGCTCCTTCGGTCCACACTGCTCCCCACTTTTTTTAGCTCTTTTCTGCTCTTAGCATGACCTAACACACAATTTGCACTTTCATGCCCTCAATTTCACCATTTATTTCATATTTTTATGTCCCCATGGGATTGCTGATCTTGTACACCAAATTCCATCTTTTTAACTTTTGAGATTTTTAGGGCAATCAAACTTTCAGGAAACTCAGAGGACAATGGAGGGCAGCAAGGTTGGGCACAAAGGTTGTCTCACCTTATCCAGGATGACTTGTGAGAGAGAAGTCATGTATTGGATATTGTGAAGGTCCAATGAGAATCTTGGGAAACCTCAGAGCTCTCCATAGATGCTAGTGTATTAACCTCCCTACACCTTTCTCTAGCTAAATAAGGGATGTTATCTGGGAATTGTATTATCTGAAAAGGACGTAGAGATAATTATATTATCTGAAAAGGAGGTGGAAATAATTATATTATCTGAAAAGGAGGTGGAGAGGCAAGGATGAGAGATAAACAATTCTAGGGTCACACTGAATGCCCTCAAAAGTTACAAGACCCAGAGGAAGGATTCCAGGACATTGGATAGCTCCATGGAGGATGGATCGGTCAATCAGTCAAGCTACAAATATGTATTAAGTATTTACTCTGTTCTAGGCACTGGAAGACAAATCAAACAGTCCCTGCCCACAAGGTGCTTATAGTCTTTGGGCAAAACAGCAAATCCAACACTTGGATTAGACTCATACAAGAAAACCAAGGCACAGATGGATGAAGACCCCTTTTTAGTGAGATCCTAAATTCATTGGGCATGGCCTACATCCACTCTGCCATGACATTGGTCCTGAAAGGAGCTGGGAACTGGGTTGGAATGAATTTCTTGGACTCTTATATCATTGTATGAGTTTTCCCAATAACCCCAGCTTTCTAGTGAGCTTCCTCACCTCTGCTCTCCCCTCCATCCTTTCTTTCTTGTTCTTCAATTTGTAAAGAAAAAATGCTTGATCTTTGAATGGGCAGCAGGCAATCATAAGGCATACATGGGCCATCACATGCATTGATAATCACTCACACCCACACCCACACGCCCCAACACATACATAATTCCACAACCATATAATAAAGATAAATCAGTATCCTGATATAGAAACACACAATCAAATATATCTGAACACATATAAAAGACACTAATAAAACACAATAAAAATACATGTAATTTATTATACAATTCAAATCATAGATATACATCACATATAAACAACACACACATATATAAACCCAATTCCAAAATACATATAAAACAAATACATGGAAACATACATATATGCAAACACAATTCACTTACATATTAACAAATACTTACAAAACACCATTACAATCTATAGTCATACACTTCAAAATCACATGCACAAAGATATATATATATGTATATATATATATAATGAATATATATATATATATATATATATAAATACATATTCGCATCAACAGAAAATGTGAAAATATAACATATCTATACACAAATACATGGAAACACATGTACACAAATGCATATGGCAAACACATAATATGAACAAACAAAATACTACTAGAATATAATCATTCACTTTTAAATCACTCAAACAAATACATATACAAGAAATACAATCATATATACAAACGACATTCACACAAAACAGGTATATATATTCATACATTAAGAAAACAAATACATGAAATTCACACACTTGCACGTAAAATCTGTACACAAATACACGCAGAAATATGAATAAGGACACGCACAAACACACTGAGCCTGTGTAAATAAATGTACACACAAAGCATGTGTGCCCCCCCACATAAACCTCAGCCACACGCACAGCCACCCCAGTACTAGTCACATATACATTTATCTCTAAGATGTGAAAGTATCTTAACCTTCTTCCTGAATACCAATGTTTGTGCCGCACACCTCATTTAACAGAACATTAAAACGTTTTACTTCCTTCGATCAAGTGAATCTATTAATAATGACTTAGATTGTCTGCTCTGATTTCACATTATTAGGAGAACTCATTGGCATCCCGTGGCAGAGCATGCTAAGCCCCCCTCCCCAGCACGCGCGCGCACACACACACACACACACACACACACACACACACACACACACACACACACTCGCGCACACACACCCATTCATTCTTCAGCCCTGCAATTGCTGAGGCCCTCTACATAGACAAAGCTCAATGTGCAAACCTGAGCATCTTTACTGCTTTCTTGTCTACAAGCCCAAAGCCACGGATCATGTCCATAGGAGAAATGTACCAGAGGGAGGTATACCCAGCACTGAAAATGGGATTACCGGTGACTCTGCTTATGGTATCCACTTGTGGTCCCCTCTGCTGGACTCCTCCACCCAAGGCCTGCTTTTTTCAACTACCTGAGGCCTCCACGCCAAGCCAGAGATGTAGAGGCTATAGTGGGTCCTTCTTGGTCGGAAGGCTTTGAGTGCTGGACTTTGTCATCCCCCAAATGACCAGACTCCTACTTGAAGGATTCCAAGAGCTACCCCTGTGCATTCAAGCTTCTCAACGCTAGTAGTGATGAATCTCACGGCCACGGCCTTTTCTAATGAACAAAAAGCTCAGTTTGGTACTGTAAAAAACTGGATTGGGTGTCAGAGGTCATGGTTCAAGTCCAGCCTTTGTCTCTCTTCTATATGTTTCACTTTTCCTATAAAATAGGAGCATTAGACTAGATGATTAGGTGGCTGGGGGCACCATAGAGTCAGAGCTCCAGGCCTGGAGTCAGACCAGAATTCAAATGCAGCCTTAGACATTTATTAGTTGTGCGACTGAACAAGTCATTCAGCTTCTGGGGTTCCCCAAGAGTTGGCTCCTCCTGAAATGACTGAACCACAATAAGACTGTAGAAGAGGTCCCCGAAATCTGCAGCCCCAGATCAACCAGCCAACACATATTTCACAAGGGCCTACTGTGTGCCCAGCACCAGGCTAACCTCCAAGGATACACAAAGAAGGGAAACCTCCCTTCTCCTGAGGAGCTGCCTTGGCCCAGGCAGAACTCCCTTAAGGAATTAGCGAGCTGTATTATGCTTTTTGGCCTCCATGTCCCACTGCTGATGCGTTTTCAGCTTGAAGTCCTCTAAAGCCCTCAGATCTTTTTCAGATTACTATCAAGTCCTGCTTCCTCCAGGTAGTGCTTAATTTGATTTTTGAATCCATTTTGCTGAGACATTTTTATCCCTATAAAATTTCATCTTGCTATATTCAGCCTAACCAACCATGGTGTGTGTGTGTGTGTGTGTGTGTGTGTGTGTGTGTGTGTGTGTGTGTGTGTCTGTGTGAGTGTGTATATGTGTGTGTGTGTGTCTGTGTGAGTGTGTCTGTGTGTGTGTATGTGTGTGTGTGTCTGTGTGAGTGTGTATATGTGTGTGTGTGTCTGTGTGAGTGTGTATGTGTGTGTGTGTCTGTGTGAGTGTGTATGTGTGTGTGTCTGTGTGAGTGTGTCTCTGTGTGTGTGAGTGTGTGTGTCTGTGTGAGTGTGTATGTGTGTGTGTGTGTCTGTGTGAGTGTGTCTCTGTGTGTGTGTGTGTGTGTGTGTGTGTGTGTGTGTGTGTGTCCTCACACTGCCATCCAGTGTGTCCTCCATCAGCACTCCTCCCCAGCTTTGGATCATATTCAGGGCTGAGAAGGATGCCATCTTCCACCCTTAATTTGTCACCCATAAAAACAAGAGGACAGGAGATCACTAAGGAGATCACCGACTTGGGCTCACGTCCAGAAAACTTTAAAGCAGAGCTACCCTAGGGTGACGGGGCTGTCTGCTGAGGTCCTGGGCTCCCTGTCACCTTCCAGGAAGCCAGGTCTCTCAGGTAAGTGGAAGAGACTTGTCACTGCAGGTCTCCAAGCTGGGGCTGGAGGACCCTTTGTCAGAGAAGCTGAAGAGAGGATCCTTGTTCAGTACATATCGTAGGAAAGCCCACCGAGCCCCAAGCTTGTGATACTGTGATCTGTGCCTTGGAGGCTCTGAGAGGCTGAGGGAGCCCCAGATTTGAGGGAGTGTTGCCAACAGAATTGTATCAGTCATTAGCCTCCATGGGTCTGGATTCCTAAATCCCGATTCTGGCTTCACAGCGGATGTGGGGCAGGAAAGGATGACCCAGTCCTAGCAGCTTCCTTAGCCAGAGTGACCACCGCCATCCCAGGCCATCCCAGGCCCAAGCACCTTATCGATGGGAACAATTAGGCTCCCAGAAATGTCCCAGGGATAGCCAATGTGGCCTGTGCTTCTCCGGGTCGGGGGAAGCTTTTTGGCCCCTCCAGCCAGTTCTTGGACTGAAACCATTTTCTCCCTAAATGAATTAACAATATTCAAAGGTAATCTGCTGTTATTGCCGGGAAGTGTATTCCTAATAAATCCCACTTGATCTGGGCAAATCAGTTCAGGCGGCGCATAATTGAGTCTGCTCGCAAGGACTTGAGCAAGAATTCCGCAATCAGCGTTAATTAAGGAGATGGGACAATAATTCCTGCATAATTTCGGAGCTTTTCCTGGCTTGTGAATCACGGTAATAAGGGCAGTGCTCGGGCTGGTGCTGGGCTGCTGTCATTAGAGGCTGATTTATAAGCACTTAGGAGGCTCTAATTTCCTTGAGCTCGGAGCAGGGTCTCCCGACCCCCAATCCCCTCCCAGAAAAGGGGCTTCAAGCACAGAGAGCAGGGATGAGGGGGAGAGCATGCAGGGCCGCCATCTTTGTCACTCACTCCTTAATAATGGATTTGAAGTGAAAGGTTTAATCCTACTCCCCACGCTCAGAGGGCTAGTGCCACTGGATCTGGACTCTCTCCTAGGGAAGGGGGCAGCAAATGATCTCCAAAGGTCTCATTTCCTCTAGCTTTAGATCTATGATTGCAAGATTTAGACCTGGAAAAGACCTTAGAGCTCATCCAGCCCAGACTCCTGATTTTACAGAAGGAGAAACTGAGGCTCAGAGAGCTTATTTCTTATCCCAAATCTCAGTGTTTATAAGCAGTTGAGTCAAGATTTAAAACCAGGTCCTTTGGTTATGTGTTTAATATTTTTGGTACTGCAGCAAACTCCCTCCACCCCCAACTTTTTTCTCTATTATTTATTTAGCAGTTGTTTTGTTTGATGATCTTACATGCATGATGAGCTTCCTGAAGACCACAGATTAAAACCATAAGGGCAACAACATCTAAAGAAATGACAAAGGGGCAGCTAGGTGGTGCAGTGGAGAGAGCACCAGTCCTGGAGTCAGGAGGACCTGAATTCAAATGTGGTCTCAGACGTTTAACACTTCCTAGCTGTGTGACCCTGGGCAAGTCACTTACCCTAATTGCTTAGGTGGGGGAAGGGGGGAGACAAACAAGTCATTGCAAAACAGCAGCTTTTGTGGTCTTGTTTCTGCAAACTTTTCAACAGAAGCATCTGCAGTCAGAGACTAATTCTTTCTTTCAAGATGCATTTATTAATCACCAAGTATGTACCAGGAATAGTACTAGTCATTAGGGAGAAAAAAATGCTAAAGGAATGGCTCTCAAAAGCTTCAAGAAAGAAACAACATGTATGCATGTACACAATCCAGAATGCTGCAGAGTAACGTGGGATGGGAGCCCTCCTCAGTCAGTAAGTCAACAGGCATTTAGTGAGTGCCCTTTATTGTCGGGAAGGCACTTAGGACGCAAAGACAAAACAAGTTAGACCCCCAAGGAGCTTCCATTCTATTGGGAGGAATCAGCCCTGAGGTGAATAGATACAAAATATATGCAAAGTAATTGAGAGAGACGTTAACAATCGAAGTCACTGGATCACCCAGGATCGCTATGAGGATCTAATGAGATTATATGTATAGAGACTTAGCATAGGATCTGACACACAGTAAGAGCTTAATAACGAGCTCCATGGGGCTGCTAAAGGGGGTAGTGGAGAGAGCATCATTCCTCAAATCAGGAGGATCTGTGTTCAAATCCAGCCTCCTCGGACCCTTAACATTCACTAGCTATATGGCCTTGAGCAGGACTTTTAATCCCAATTGCCTTGTAAATAATAACAACAACAACAACTACAACAACAACAACAACAATAATAATAATAATAATAATAACAATAATAAGCTCCATCCCCTTAACATCCACTGTTTATTGGATGCCTCCATTTGTATGTTCCACAGGAGTCTCAAATTCATTATTGCTTCCCTTCTCCGTCTCCAAACTTTCTGAATTCTAATTAAATTCTCACGACCCTGTGCTCAATAAGATTCACAACCTCAATGGCATTCTAGAATCTCCTGGAAGACTTGAATTCAAATCTTGTTTCTCAATCCTTTATTATTAGCATATGGCACTCGGCAAACCACCTAACTTCTCTCGGCCTCAGTTTTCTCATCTATAAAATGGGGATAATAATAGCATTTACTTAACAAGGTGGTTTTTAGGATCATATGAGATCCTGAGAGAAGTGAGGTGCTTTACAAACCTTAACATGGGTAGCTTTTCTTATTGTCTGGTCTATGCTACCTCCATGCCCTATGTAACTTTTATGTCCATTTCTCTTCACTCACATGGTCATCACTCTAGGTTAGACCTTTATCACAGGTCATCTGGACTATGTTAATAACCTTTTAACTGGCTTCTTTGCTTCTAATCTTTCCCCTCCCACCCTCTGTTTCACATGACTGTCAATATAATCTTTCTGATTCTCATATCAATCAAGGTCACCCTCTTGTTTAAAGACCTCAAATGGCCGCCATTGCTTTTCTTCTTTCCCCAGTTCTTCATTTGGAATCTTCTCGAAGTCTTTATCCATTCCTTCTATCTCTTGTCTCTGTCTTTCTGGGTCTCTGTCTCTGTCTCTGTCTCTCTGTCTCTGACTCTCTGTCTCCTTTTTTCTTCTAGTCTCAAAGGAAGAAATGATCCATCTCTTTGCTAAGAACAACTTCTTATATTTCTTTTCTGGAAATTTGACCCTTTAATAATCCCCATTTTTCTGACTTCAATATCTCTTTATCCACTGGCTTCTTCCCTGCTGCCTTTGCAGGCTACCTTAGAGATAGTGCAGGTTTGGTTCTGGACCATAGCAATACAGTGAGTCATGTGAATTTTTTGGCTTCACAGTGCATATAAAAGTTATGCTTACACTGACCTGTAATGTATTAAGTGTGCAGTAGCATTATGTCTAAAAATGTATGTGCCTTATTTAAATACTTTATTGCTAAAGATGCTATTATCTGAGCCTTCGATGATCTTTTTGCCTTGATGTTGATGGCTGTTGATGGATCAGGGGGGTTTGCTGAAGGTTGGGGTGGCCGGGGCAATTTCTTAAAATAAGACAACAATGAAATTTGCCATGTGGATCCACATTTCCTTTCACCTGAACACATAGAGTTCATTTTAGGGTTATTCATTGGTCTGATTTCCCTGTTGTTGTGTCTCAGGGAATAGGAAGGTCTGAGAAAGATGGGGAATATCTGGTCAGTGGAGCTGTCATTATTATTGATTAAATTCATCAGTATATAAGGGAGTGGTTCATGGGGGCCCCCAAACAATTACAATATTAACATCAAATATCACTGATCACAGATCAGCATGCTAGATGTAATGATCATAAAAAAAAGTTTGAAATATTGCGAGAATTACCAAAATGTGACACAGGGGCGTGATAGGAGCCCCTACTGTTAGAAAAATGGTGCTGATAGACTTGCTCCAGGCAGGGTTGCCACAGAGCTTCGCTTTGTAAAAAAAACAAAAACAAAAACAACCTCCCCCAACCCACAATATCTGCAAAACACAATAGAGCTCAATAAAATGAAGTCTGCCAGTACCGAGATCTTCCCTATCAAAAGGAAACTCTCCCTTGGCCCTGCCACACTTATAGCTATTATGCCCATGGCCATGCTCCTCTAAGCTTTACATTCAGTGCTTCCATTCTCATATTCTACCCGCTCCCTTCATGTGCCATCTGACTGGGGATGCCCAGGGTTACCAGCCATCTCATAAGGACCCAAGTTCCATGGCCTGCCTTTGGTCTTCAGCTGCTTGGTTCTCTTTGCACGTTTGGATGCCTTGGATCACGCAGTGGCTTTGAATTCCAGCTCTGCTATCTCTTCTGGCCACTCCGGCATCTCTTGCTTCTTCTCCTACCTGTCCAAAGGCTCCTTCTCAATGCTTTTTTTGCTAAATCATTATCCATCTTTCACCCTGTACATGCAAATAGTCTCAATTTTTTTCCATGACCCAAGTAAACAATTATTATGTCTCTGAATTTCTCCCCTGTCCCAGGAGGTGGGCAACATTTCCTCCTGAGTCCTCTGGAATTGTGGTTGGTAATTGTTTTATGTGGGTTCAAATCTGGTCTCAAACATTTATTATGGGCAAGTCACTCATCTCTGTTTGCCTCAGTTTCCTCATTTGTAAAATGAGCTGGAGAAGTAAATGGCAAGTCATTCCAATATCTTTACCAAGAGAACCCCAAATGGAATCACCAAGAGTGGGACATGACAGAAATTACTGTATGACAATAATAAGACCTTGGATACATGGGTCCTAAAGGAGGTGTTGGTTACTACTAGAGCTGCAACTAAGACAGGGTGACTTGGGCTTTGCCCCAGATGGAAAATTTTGAGGGAACTACAGGTTTTTTCTGTCCTTTTCCTTCCTATCCTTTACCTTTTGCTCATCCTAGGGGATCTTCCTTCCCCTTGTTAGCTTTAAACTTCATAGTGACACAGGGTAATCCTACCCAACCCTAGTCCTATTCCTACTCTTACTATGCCTGCCCAAGATGCTCCTACATGTCCCAGGTGTAGCTAGCGGATCATAATTCCACTCTCCTCCTACATTTGGGAGGTGTAGGTTAGGAATCCAGGACCAGTCTCTTATCTGGTTAATATTAACAACTCCCTTTTCTACTGTATTGTTAGAGTTATAAAGAACTTTCCACCTAATAGCTCTGCAAAGGAGATGGTACAAGCATTATTATCTCCATTTTATAGATGAGCATGTAGGGGCTCTGAGTAATCACCCACTTCATTGAGTGCTTAGAAGAAGATCTGAATGCATACATCTGAATGCCAGATCCAGTGCTCTTCCATTCTCCCCTACTGTGTCTTAGAGGGGCTTATATATAAGAACTTAAAGAAATCTTAGGAATAATCTACTTAAAGGTCCTCATTTTACAGGCAAGGAAACTGAGAACCAATTAAATAATAGACTCCTGGATTGAGCTAGAGGAGTTCTGGGAATTATCTATTCCAATCTCCTCACTTGATACAATGCTAGAAAAACATTAGTTACACATTTACTATTTGTCAGGCACATGCTCTGTGTGTGTGTGTGTGTGTGTGTGTGTGTGTGTGTGTGTGTGTGTGTGTGTGGTGTATGTGTGAGTGTGTGTGTATCTGTGTGTGTGTGTGTGTATGTGTGGTGTATGTGTGAGTGCGTGTGTGTGTGTTGTGTGTGTGTGTACAAATAAAAACAAGACAGTGGCAGGATCAGCTCTCAAGGAGTACATCAAGGGAAGCTGGGAAAGGGGATGGGCAGCAGGGTGGGATGTAGAGATGTAGAGATGAGCTGGAAGGGAATGTCCAGCTCTGGTAAGAGGAGGTGAAAGTTTACCAATTACAATCTGGGCCCTCAGGGTCAGAACCCAAGGTTTTAGTGGCTAATTGGTCATAGAAATGTAGATTTAGAGGTACAATAGAGCAGAGATCATCTAGTTTAAGCTTCTTATTTTTCAGATGAGAAAATTGAGATTCAGGGAAATTAAGAGACTTGCCCAAGATCAGAGGTGGAGGCAAGATTTCTAGCTGGGATCTTCTGCCTCTAAAATCAAAGGTCAGTTCATTGCCCCATCATTCCTCTTCTGCCCTATCCTTTGAAATGAGAAGCCGAGTGTGTGTGTGTGTGTGTGTGTGTGTGTGTATCTGTGAGTGTGTGAGTGTGTGTGTGTGTATGTGTGTGTGGTGTATGTGTGAGAGTGTGTGTGTGTATCTGTGTGTGTGTGTGTGTGTGTGTGTGTGTGTGTGTGTGTTGTGTGTGTGGGTGAGTATAAACCTCTCCTCTCTCACCTGGCAGTTGAGAAATTTTTTAACAAAAAGCATCCATTATCATATCTTCACTTGCTTTTAGGTATGTAGGTCCAGTAACTCCAAACACAACTTCAAGCACCCCGTTTCCTATTTCAATCAGAAATTCAAGTGCCATCTTGACTTTCTTATAACAGATCAGCCATGAAATCATGGAATGCTGACACCCTTAATAATGGCAATTAGTAATCAGTTGTCTCTCTGATTAGGGGAGTATGTAGTGGGGGGAAGGGAATGGCCTAACCCCATCTTCCTCTTCTCTTCTGGGATTTTCTTCTGGCTCCCATCATTCCAAGAAAAAAAAAAAAAGGAAGACAATGGACTATTCTCAACCTGGAAATATAAGCATTTCTTTAAGAGGCAAGAATAAGAACAGCTATAATAAACCTTCCTATTCTTATGAGGTTTCAGGGTTTACAAAGAAAGCACTTGCCTCACAATAAGCCTTCAAGGTGGGTAGTCTAATATTATCATCTCCTTTTTATAGGAAATTGAGGTTTAGAAAGGATAAGTGATTGTTTATGGGAGAATTCGCTGGGATCAAGAAGATGCAGAGGTAAAGCTCATCTTGGGACAATGATGTAAGTTAAGTTTTGAATTTATTGGATTCCTTGGGACAAAAGCGCATATGATATAAATTTCTGCTGGACAGTAGGGAACGTGGGTCTGAGTCTGGAAAAGCATGTCTAAGACATGGATCTGAAATTCAGTCACAAAGAGGCAGCAGCTAAAATCATATAAATGAGATCTCTAAGGAAAGACTGTAGCATGGAGGCCTCAGGATATCATGAAGCCTTTAACCAATGATCTGTACACTATTCTGGCTGGGAAATTTCTGCTCACTACTTGTTTCTAACTAATGATGTCCTCTCGGTTTTCACAGATTTGATTTTTGTTTGTCTTATGAATCCCATCCCCCAAAGAAGGGGTGCTACTGTATCTTTGCTAAGAAAACCCAAATGGGATCATAACTAAACAACAATTAACTGTTCACAGTAAGCCAGGGGAGCATAATATTGTACCACATGCTCTACAAGAAGTTTTATCCATGCTTAGTCACTGTCATTTTAATAGTTCATGGAAACTCAGACATAGGCACTCAGATACAGAAGACACATACACACACACACACACTATATATATATTGTGTGTGTGTGTGTGTGTGTGTGTGTGTGTGTGTGTATAGTGATACATCCATTAGAACAATATACACATAAACTGTGATCCTGTTTTTTAACATCTGGACTACATATGAAACATGTCCTGTCTTATCAGGAGTCACAGGGAGAGTGCAAATGATACTCTCTTACAAGTTCCTCTTCCAAAGTAGCTTCTGGGAAATCTCAGAATATAACTATAGATTATAATAGCACAAATTGAGGTCTCTGCATCTTTAGAACCTGCATATTCAGGCACTCAATGCGACGGCGTGTATTATAGATCTAGGACGGCCTTTATTTCACTTCATAGAAGATGCAGATCTCCAATGAGACCATATGCAATTGTTATAATTCTTCTTTACCAACCAGTCCTACCTACCATCTCCAGCTTCACAGCACCACCTCATTTGTACACTATCATAGTGTAGAAACCAGAAAAGAAAACACTAATTTTCCATATACAGTCATACATAAAACTCATTGAACTGGTGCATCTGTGGCTGTAACTTGGACAGATTCTGCAAATAGAAAATGAGTTGGGCTAAGAATTTTACAAAAGAAAGGAAGCTGGCTGGCTTGGGAAATGGGGTCATGTTTTTAATGCCCCCTTCAACTTTCTCTCTGAGACTAAGACCATAACACTCATAAGCTTCTGGTAATGTTGCATGACCGGATAATGGAGTGATACAGGCTCCAAAGGACCGAAATAGAGGTTTACCCAAAAGGTGATGGAAATATGTATCACACCTCAAACAGGGAATCACTCAGACATAATGTCATCAAAGAATTGCATGACTTTGAAGAGAAAAAGAGCTGGTTATGGGAGTGAAGGCTAATCAATGGATAAACCCAAGCTCTATGGGTACCCTTGAAAGGAAGGGCCCTCTCACATGGATTGGTGATGAACTCATGGGAGGTCATGCACAAGAGTCACATGAGAAGGATGCTCATCTGCCTCCTGGGTGAGATTACAAATCAATGAGATTACAGCTGGAGGCCTGGAGAAGCATTATGAGTGCTTCCCTCCCTGCCACTCCCAATATTATCCCATATTTGTTTTGTATGTACTCTAAGTTCATGCTGTCTCTTTAAGTTCCTTAAAGGCTGGAACTCTTCTGTCTTTGTATTCCCAGCATCCCTAGCACAATGCTACAAGATGCAGCCCTTTGAAAAGTAGTAGTAATCAATCAGAAGGAATGACTGAAGAGGACCAGATTACAGATGGCCTTCTTATTTTCCCCTTTATGCCTTCAAGGGAAGGGCTTTGTAGTGAAGTCTCTGTTTCTGATTCCTTTCCAAAGTGGCCCAGGGAGAGACACTATCAAAACCAGGATTTTCAAGGATTTTGCTGGAGTGGACGCTCCCTCCAGAAATACATTGCCAGCCCTCCATGCCTTACTTATGACATGCCTTTTTGAGTTGCCTGTGGCCAAAATGTTCCTTATCTCTTGAAACTGAAGGTCAGTAGGAGTAAGTTCATATCCTGAAATGCATCAAGGGAAATAGGATCCAGTTTTAGAACCGGAAGAACTTTAGAGGTCACCCAGTTCAACTTTATTTCACAGAGAAGAAAAACAAAACTCAGAGAGGTTAAGACCAGCATCGCACAGATTGTGACAGTCAGGATCCGAACCCAAGTCCACTAACTGCAAATCTGGTACTTATACCTGCTTTGATTCTCCTGCTGCTAACTTTCTGAGAACCTCGTATGTTGCTGGAAATGCATCTTCTTCATTACCAGAGATAGTCTTTTATACAATAGAGAACACAATAGAGAACAGGGCAAAGAGCATTTCAAGGGCATCATCAAGACTTTTATTGTGCGATTTTTCTGAGCACTGAACAGAAGGGACAAGACTTGTCTAGCTGACATCTTTAAGAATCCAGCAAAGTATTTGCGAGAGGGAGCAAAGGAAGGGGCTGCTGGGCCTGGAGGTTTGTTTGGGATGAGCTGACTTCCTGTGAAAAGACAAGGAGGTATCCAAGTGACACACATTCTCCTTCCCTCAGTCACCTGCCCTTCTCCTTTCTATCCTGGACATTGTCACCCATTGGGAGCCCGATGTGATAACCAGCCGGCCCCTGCCATGCTTGCCATTTCATGCTTTCAAACACAGCCCATTCATTCCAGTTACCTACTAGAACCAAGGGGTGCAGAGGCTCATCGGGCTCTTTCATCCAGTCATCATTGGCTAGTTCAATAATAGCATTCACATGCTTCACTTCAGTACAGATCAAATCCAGCACTGCCTTCTCATCCCTGGCTTCCAGGGAGGACTTTAATCTCTTCACCAGATCGGAGTTGAGCGGGTAGTCGGGAAGACAGTCCGAGCTGGACATTTTTAGCAAGTTAGACTGCAGCAGAATATTCTTCTCAATTGAGTCCAAAGCGAGCAGCTGTCCCTGAGACAGTGGGGTGGGGGGAGAAAGGGTGTTATAAATAGGATCAACTCAGCTCTGATTACCGATTACCATAAGTGGCGAGGGAGCCACAAGGCCAGCCCTGCCTAAGAAGTAGCTCTCCCAAGGTGAGAGAGATATATTTGTTTGGTTTTGAGCATGCCCAATGAGGAGTCTCACCAAAGTGGGGGCTTCTGGGAGGAGAGCACCAAAGGGCAAGGAGGCACTTGGGAAATCTCTTGTGACTGAATGACTCGGTTACCTTAAAGACTTGTACAAGATCTTGTTTGGAAGCATTGAAATCTTTTGAGCAGCTGGGGCATTTCTAGCTCTCTGTGTGACAGCTTACATAGCTGACGACTACCTTATTCAACCACTCTGACAGCATCAGTTTTTAAGTTTAGAGGGCAATCTCTCTACCCACCAAATAGTAAGTTAAGTCCATTGAACAAGCAAACATGAGCTAGAGTACCTAGAAGACAGGCCTTAGTGTCGGAAGGACCCAGGTTCAAGTTCTGCCCCTGACAGTGACTGGCTAGCAGGATAACTCGAGGCCGATCACTCAGCACTCTAAGGTGACTCAAGGCAGATCACTTATCACATTAGCATGCCCAGGGCAATCCTCTAAGATTAAGTTATAGAAAAATTAAAGAGAATTTCAACCCCATGAGTTTTTCACAGGTCTAGACCATTAAAAAATGGAAGAACATATTATTTTATATTTTATATATTTAACATATAAAAATATATGTTTTTATATATATATAAAATTTATATTTAACATATAAAATTTAAACATAAAAATTTTTAATAATTTAATTTATTTAATAATTTAATAATTTTTATTTAATTATTTTATTTAATTTATTTAATAATTTAATACTTTTTAATTTTTTTAGACAAAAATAAACATAAAAATTTATATTTAACATATAAAAATATATGTTTTTTATATATGTAAAATATATAAAAATTTAAAATATATAACATATATTTTAGAAGACGGGAGGGCACAGGGAATAGAGCTTAATATATTATTTGCCTGTGTTTCTGGGTCTTACAGCTCAGCTTGAGAGTGTGGCTGGGACAGATCCAGAGAGTGCCAGACTAGTGTCAGATCATTGCGCTCTGGAGATCACCAACAACTGAAAATAGACAGTCATTAGGGTTTCCAAAACATGTGAATCTTAATGAACTGGGCCAAGCTGGGATACTGTGGAGATTGGGATGAGATCAACTCCCTTGAAGTCAATAAGTGTTTAAGAGCTTCCTGAGTCTTAGGTGCCGAGGACACAAAGCTCCATGGAGAAGAAGCCACGGTATCATGTTTTACTGTTGCTAAGTGCTTGGTTTACATGATCTCATTTGATTCTGATAACTGTCTGCTAAGCCAGGCAAATTAGTTCAGGCTTATGGCAATCCAATTATGAATTGTAGACTTAGGAACATTAGTCTGAGATATCTAAGGTCACATAGAGCCTAGATTGAATGTAAGTCTAAGGTGCTCTTTTCCTCACCCCCCGAGAGTATGGAAAAGTCCCTTCCATCCCAGCTCTATGAGGTAGGTGCAACTCACTTCAAGCATCCCATTTGGGCTGTAATGAGCTATCCAAAGTGCTGTTGCTGATCCTTTGTTTCTAAAGAGGATCGATGATATCATGGGTGATAGCTTGACTTGCACATGAATTGGATTTAAGTAAGGCAGAATTACACAAAGTTGTCAGTCTCTCTTTTTCAGAGTCATCCAAATTCAATGGCAAGAAAAAAGTCAGGATAGCTGGTGATAGTCTAGGATGCAGTGGATGAGCTTGCTGTCTTCAATGACTGACCAACCTCTCAGCATCCCACGACACTTGCTTTAGCCGTCTTCATGACTCTTGGAACAGTGTTCTCATCAGCCCATTTTAACTCACTGATGGGTTGGAGGACCGTCAATTATCCTCCACCTGGTTTAGCCCACCTGATTTGTATCAGATGTGGCCACCACACATGATTCACCTTCTTGGAGCCACACGTGATAGTTGGGTGAAAGGTGGACACTAAGGGTGGATGAATAGTCTTTAAAAAGGGATCAGCAGCCCTCACACCAGAGGTATCCAAGAAGTGATCAATAGGCAAGACTTTCTCAGTCCTTTCCAGTGCTTTCTCTCAACTCTTTCTTCCTTTCTTTCTTTACTACAGCCTTGCTGACTCTATTCAGTAGTAATGAGTAATGAGACACAGATTTTTTAGACCTTAAATGTAGAACATCGCTTTTCCCTTTGACTCAATTCCAAGTCATTTGGGAATTTTCAAAAAGTATCTCTTGAAACTATGTTAAATGATGGGGAAACACAGATACACACAAAAAATTTTTCTTCCCCTCAAGGAGTTTCTGTTCTACTTGGAGAATATAATGTGGGGTCATAAATTTAGATCTTCATCTCCCAGATAAGGAAACTGAGGCCCAGAGAAGTTAAATGGCTTAATATTATAAGATCTTGGATTTGGAATTAGAAGGCGCCTTAAAGTCATCTATTTCAATTCCCTTGTTAACATATGAAGAATGTTGTCCAGTTGTGTTTGACTCATTGTGAGCCCATTTGGGGTTTTCTTGGCAAAGATGCTGGTGTCATTTATCATTTCCTTCTTTGGTTCATTTTACAGATGAAGAAATTGAGGAAAGCAGAAGTTAAGTGATGTGCCCAGGATCACACAGTTAGCCAGTATCTAAGGCTAGATTTGAACTCATGTCTTCTTGATTACAGGCCTGGAGCCCTACCTACTGAGCCACCTAGCTGCCCAATAACATATGAGGAAACTGAGGCCTAGAGAGACATAAGACAACACAGGGAGTAAAC
This sequence comes from Sminthopsis crassicaudata, assembly GCF_048593235.1. Lineage (NCBI taxonomy): Eukaryota > Metazoa > Chordata > Mammalia > Dasyuromorphia > Dasyuridae > Sminthopsis > Sminthopsis crassicaudata. The sequence continues at coordinate 472,415,190 of NC_133620.1, read as the reverse complement.
TGTGAATTGGAACCCTGGTCCTCTGCTTCCAGATCCAGAACTCTTTCTCCTGTGCCTCTGAGAAAATAAATACAATTTACATGAAATAATTTAAAGAAGGAGATAACACTGACAACTGAGTTAGAACAGGGGATCAAGAAAGGCCTTATGTTTAAGTTGGCAGCTGAGTTGTTTGGAGGAGGCTAAGGATTCTTTTTTTTTTTTTTTTCTTTTTAATAAATAAATAATTAATATGTATATATTTTAACACACATTGCTTAATGAACTATGTTGGGAGAGAAAAATCAGAACAAAGAGGAAAAACTGTGGGAGAGATAAGAAAAAACAGAAAAAAGAAGTGAATGCTAATAGCATGTGTTGATTTACATTTAGTCTCTAGTTCTTTTTCTCGATGCAGATTGTAGAGGTGCCCTCAAGGAGTTGGGGTGATGCTTCTCTCGTGCCATTAGCTGTGATCTCTATTCTTATGTGTTCTTCCCAGTGTTAACCACCAGTTATAGTTAGTATCTCCTGTAAAATGGGAATAATAAGATCACCTATTTCAGAGGCTTGTTAAAATCAAACATCATGATATATGGGAAATTGTTTTTCTAACCTTAGAAGACTAATAATTGCTAGCTATCATTATTTCCTTGATATACTCCAGTGATTCATGATCCATTATAATTTAACCAATTAACATCACTTAGTTTTTATGAATAAATATTTACTGAGAACATAGAGCAAGAAGAGAAGTTACAGAGTATTCTTTCAGACTAACACTCAGGATCACCTTCTGCCCTAGTGGTCTTTGGGAAGTGTGCTCAAATTTGTATTATTATTATTTTTTTATAAAGCATTCACCCCACCAAGTTCATTTCCCAACATGGTATAGCAGCCCATCAGTTACTTTCTCCCTCCTGACTGCTTTTGATCTACTTTGATGCTTAGTGGTCATGTAGATTACTTGAGTCTTTACTCCTCGTTGGGTTTGGCTGTCCCTAAAATTTGGCACAGGCTCTAGCTTCCAGCTGTCCAGCGACTGACTATCCTGATCTTTGGAAACTCATAAGGCTGCAGCTTTACTAGATAACACCTCCCTAAGAGTGGCAAAGAATAGCTATAGCAGAGAAATCAACATCAGTAGGCTCATACACTCATGGGCCACGTGGTGGTGGCTCAGGTGCACTTAATGCAGCCAGCAAGGACAAAGAAGAACAGAATCTTCCAGTTAGTACCTACTGTAATTGTTCTCACTTCCAACTCAACTGTCAGTCAAAAGGCTCTTCTTTTAAACATCTAAAACAGACTTGAAACAATTACCCATGTTCCCTGTACCATTGGGGTACAAGGTCCTTCTATTAGATGTCATTATACCTTTCTGGGAGCAGGCTCCCCCTCAAATATGTGGGGGCGCCATCAACTAAACCTGCTGCACATTTTCACAAGAGATAGACCTGATATGTCTCTCATTGTAGTGAAGGAAGATTGGAAAGGGGGGTGAGAACTACATTGTAAAGGGCTTTAAGTACCATCCCGAGGAGTTTGCAATTTGTTCTCAAGTAAAGAAGGATCCTCTGGAAATATTAGAGTGGGAAAGTGATATGATAAGTGTTAGGATTAGCAGGTAAGAACTCAGGTTGTCTGGACAGTGACAAGGTGAGAATTCAGGTTGACTTGACAGTTCTCTGGCTCAGACCTTTGGTTCCGGCCTTTAAAGGGAGTTTACACCTTAGGAATTCTAGGAGGAACAAGCTCATTGGTTGAAGTGGTTCTTCCCAGAAGCCCTTGCATTATCCCACGCCCATTCTCTGGGAGGAGGTTTCTTTTCTGTATAATCTTTTCCTCTATGAGCAGGTTTCTTGGGAGGCTTCTGGGGCCTCCAGCCAGCCTCCTCTTCTTCCTGAATCCTGGCTCTGAATCTCCTTCAGCTTTTGTCCTTCCCCAGTCCAGACTGCTCTCCAGGCTCAATGTTGCCTCTTTTATCCTCCCAGAGTACGGGCGTGGGATCATACAAGGGCTTCTGGGAAGAACCACTTCAACCAATGAGCTTGCTCCTCCTAGAATTCCTAAGGTGTAAACTCCCTTAAAAGGTCCAAACCAAAGGTCTGAGCCAGAGAACTGTCAAGTCAGCCTGAGTTCTCACCTTGTCACTGTCCAGACAACCTGAGTTCTCACCTGGTAATCCTAACAGATAAGATCTATATTTTAGGGATATCAATTGAACAGATGTGCAGAGGAAGGATTAAAAAGGGAGTTGGAAAGAAGAGACACTTTCTTCCCAACTAAGTCGGTGGATTTGTGGTCCTTGTAAGTGGAGAGAAGAGGAAGGTTGGGAAACACGTTGTGGAGATTGGATTGACGAAATATGGTGACTGATTGTCTATGGAGGGTGAGGAAGATGGAGGGATTGAAAACAAATTCCAGGGTGTAAATGTGGGCCACTGGAAGGGTGGGGGTGCCCTTGACAGAAACAGGGAAGTTAGGAGGAGAGGCTGATTAGGGGAGAAAGAGAAGTTCTCCATGTGGATCTTGTAGTACAGGACTTCAGCAAAATGTCAAAAACCGAAATAAGGTAATTTAAAGGAATAAATGGGAATTAATCGAGACTGCTCTCCAACGCCAAATCAGAAGGGAGGTAAGCTTGGAACCCTCGTTAAGCAGATAATAAAGAAGACAAAAGCCTCCAAATACAGAGCTCACAGATCTTAATTACTGAGCTCTCTGTTTGGTATTAATCAGCAGCACATACGCTGGGCTAATCACGCCAGCTAATTTTGTTATAATGTAATTCTTTGTCAACCACGTTATGTATAAATTAGGGATTGAAATGTAACTAACACAAATTATATTTAAGGCAACATGAATATCTTGATTTCTGCATTGGGTCTTTTCATCATTATGACTTCCTCTCTTTTCTTGTTCCATTCCCACTATCTGCCGTGGGACAAACACCTTTCTCAGCTCTTCTCTTGGTGGCCAGTGTGAAGGGGATAGACCGGGGGTTCTTCAAAGGACTCTTGGGACTGCAAGATCTCAAGGTCATGTGGTCATTGTAAAGATGAGGAAATCAAGATGGAGAGATTTAGGTAGCTTGCTCAAGGTCACACAGAAATACTGAGCAGATTTGAGCTCTGAATTCAGATTCTCAGGCTCCAAATTCAAGATTTTTCCCACTGGAAACTTATCTTCCTTAAACACAAAAATGGTGCTATAACTCTTCTACGTAAACTGCAGTGGCTTTTCATTGCCTCTATAATCAAATATAAATTCTGTTTGACTTTCAAAATCCTTTATAATTTGTCCACAATCAGATTTTCCAGCTTTATCATCCATTTTCCATTTTCCTGCACTCCACACTCCACTAAACTCTCTTCTTTTATATTTACACAATACACTCCATCTACCATCCCTGTGACTTTGCCCTGGCCTTTACTCACACCTGGTGTGCTGTCCCTCCTCACCTCTGCCTCAGAGAATTTCTTGTTTCCTTCATGAACTCAAACTTTTCTTGAAGCCCTTCTTGATGAGCCGACCTTCTGATACTCTTCCCACTTCCCTCCTCAGATACTTCCTATTGGTTTTGGTTTTTATCCTGTAAATGTTTACATTTTACAGATGTTGTCTTTCCTCTAAGTATGTGAGGTCCTTAAGGACCAGGATGCTGTGATTTGTCATCTGTTTACAAGTCCTGGCACATAATTGGCACTTCATTAAGGTTCACTGATTGTGTCTCCACTTTACTTTGGCAGCTAGGTGGAGGCACAGCTGGGACTTGGAGTTGAGTAGACCCAAGTTTGAATCCTGCCTCAGACACTTAATGAGCTGTGTGACCTTAAGCAAGTCATTTTATCTTTGCCTCTGTTTTCTTAGTTGTAAAATAGAGATCATCCGCCCCCCAGGATTGTTGTAAGAATCAAAAGAGATGTTATATTCAAACTTTAAAGTGCTGTCTAAGTGTTAGATATTTTTTGTATTTTATATTTATGTTATTTTGGTATATTTTATATTAGATATTTTAAATCTCTTTAACAATAGTTAAGAGGAGTGCCCTCTACAAAGTAATGTAAATGATTTCAAAACAAGAAGGCAGAATAAAAGTTAAAAGCACATGGAAACAGGCTTCACTACAATTTACTTTGTCCCATCTGCCAAGGGTGTGGGATCCTTGCAGCAGTTGATGAACTTTCATGCCAAAGTGCTGATTCAGCTGCCCAAAGTTGCCATTTTAATCTATCAGCAGGAGAGCCCAGTGGACTTTAAACATCAAAGAGAAATAGCAGGCTATTGACTTATCCCAGGATGTTGGCCTGAACTCCACTGAATATGAGAGAAGAGTAAGAATAAAAGCAATCCTAATGATTGCTGATAGTCTGCAAAACATATTACACACACAGCAATGGATTGCATCTCAAACAACCCATGAAATATGTCCTGCCAGATTCTTAAATCCATTTTGAAGATGTTCAGTTTCTCTTGATTCCAAACTCTTGATAGCAAGCTTTGAGAGATTTCTGTCTCAACTCTTGTTTAAAAAAATCTGACATTTATTTAGACATATTATTATGTGCCTTTCCTCGCAATCCTTTTCCCTCCATGATATGTCATTACTTTCTTTCTTTTCTAAATTCATTCATTAATTTAATTCCACAATTTCCTTTTCCTCCTCCTCCTCCTCCTCCTCCTCCTTCTTCTTCTTTCTTCTTTCTTCTTCTTTCTTTTTTCTTCTTCTTCTTTTTCTTCTTCTTCTTTCTTCTTCTTCTTCTTTTGCTTCTTCTTCTTTCTTCTTCTTCTTCTTCTTTTGCTTCTTCTTCTTCTTCTTCTTCTTCTTCTTCTTCTTCTTCTTCTTCTTCTTCTTCTTCTTCTTCTTCTTCTTCTTCTTCTTCTTCTGCTTCTTCACCTTCTCCTCTCTTCTTCCTCCTCCTCCTTTTCTTTTCTTCCTCTTTTCCTCTATATCCCTCTTTATAACCCTCTATATTCCTCTTTCCCCATCTCTGTCTTTCTCTGTCTACATTTCTGTTCCCCTACTTTCTCTCCCTCTTCTCTTTCCCTTTGCTTATCAGCTCCCATGAATTCAGTCACCATGTCTAGTCAGTTAATTCTGAAATTTATCTTATTGACCCAAGTCTTTCTCTGGAGCATTGTCCTCCACAAACAGCTTCCTGGATGTTTCCAGCTAGATGATCTGAGACGTTTCAAATTCAACTAGAACTAACTTTTCCCCAAATCCTCCTTATTTCTGCTCTCTATGAAAACCACCACTCTCCTTCTGTTCATCCAGGTTCACCACCTTAGACTCCACCTGATTGCTCACATTCCCCAAATATCCGCTCAATTGCTACATCGTGTGGGTTTAATTTCCACATTCCATACATTGTCCATTTTCTCTCCAGTCACACAGCCACCATCCTAGCTCATGTCCTCCATCAACAGCCTCCTGACTGGCCTCCCTGCCTCATGACTGTCTTTTCCAATACATCATCCACACAGCTGCCCAAGTGCTGTTCCTAAAGCATAATCTTGAAGCGCTCATCTACTCAATAAAATACAGTGGCTACTTATACTTCCAGGATCCAATTCCACCTTCTCTCTGTGGCATCTCAAGCCCTTCACAACCTAGATCTATCCCAACCTTTCTGATGTTATTACCCATTATTCCATATCATGCTCTCTAGGGTCCAGCCAAGTTTACCTTCTCCCTGGGACTCCATCTTCCACCTCCATGGAAACCTCTGCACCTGTTGCCTGCATGCCAGAAATGCACTTCTTAGAATCCCCAGTTTCCTTCCAAACCAAGGTTGAGCACGGCTTCCTTTCCGCACAAAGCCTTTCTGGACCCCACTAGATGCAAGGACATTTTCTCCCCACTTAACAAATTAGCTTGGACTTAATTTGTATATATTTTCTGTATACTTATATGTGTCTATGTTATTTTCTACAATAAAATGTAAGCCCTTTGTGAATAAGAGTAATTGGTTTATTTCTGTATGTTCTCAATGCTGTGTCTAGCACAGTGCCTGGTGCATAGTAGGTGCTTAATAAGTGCATATTCATTTGATTCATTGCTGTGACCTATGTAATATATTCTGCTTGAGGGAGAGGACTGTTCTATGTGTATCCTGGCTCAGTATCTAACTCATAGTAGGTGTTTAATAAATTCTTATTGATTAATACAAGTTGTCACATCCATTAGATTGTAGCTTTTGTTTTTGGTACCTGGCACATAGTAGGGACAGGAATAAGCATTTATATAGTGCCTATTATATGCAAATGTTCTCTTATAGATCCTATAATACTCATGGGAGGTAGGTGCTACTATTATCTCCATCTTATGTTTGAGGAAACCGAGACAGAGGATAAACATTTCTTGATTGACATTGGTTTGATTGGTAATGACAATGATGGTAAAAGTCACTACTTATAACTCTTGAGTATGTCACTGGGAGTAGAGATCTGGATCCTCAAGCTAGGCAATCGTTAGTTCCTACTTTTTATTTCCTCCATGAGACAAGTCAGATAGAATAAAGGTGAAAAGGTTTTGAGCAAATCTGCTCCACACAAAGGGCTTCCGGGGCTCCTTTTCTATATTGTGAATCTCAGTACAGTATTGGTGGGTGAAGCTGTAGGCAAAGGATGAAGCATTTGCAGAGAAAGAAGCCTTGAGTGATCCAGGAGTAACTAGTGGAGCCCTCCAGGGCTGTCATTTGCCTAACCCTCTCAGGCTTACAAAGGCTTCAATGGCAGGGTTATATAGAGTTTGCTGGCTAGCCTGGAGATAATACCATATAGTGGATAGAGCAGTGGTTCTGAAATCTAAAGGGCCTGGATTTTAAATCCTGTGTCTGATACTGGATAAGTACTTAATTGCCTCAGTTTCCTTCTCTGTAAAATGAGGATGCTGGACTGGATCATCTCTAAGATCCTTTCCAGTTTTTAATCTTTGACTTCTTAGAGCTTCATTTTCTTTCTCTATTAGGAGAAAGTTAAGTCCTCATCTAGGGATATGTGAGGATACAATCCTCGGGATCTATTTTATAGGATTAGATTTAGAAGTGGAAAGGACCTCAGTGATCCCACATGTACTCCCCCAAATAGATGAGAAAACTGAGGCAGATAAAAATTAAATGACTCGTTCAATCATATGTTGAACTGACACAGCATTTGAATTCAGGTCTTCCTGCTTCCAAGGCCAGTGTCCTATCCAACAGAACAGGCTGCCTCGGTTATAACAGAGAATTGTAAAGCTGGAAGGGACTAAAATCCCATTTTTTTCTGCCTAATGATACATGAGCTTCCACTTTTCATTGGGCCCAGGAAAAAGTGACATTAGTCATATCATGTATATGCTTCAATCTTTCTAAGCTGGTGAAATGCACCCATATCTTTCCCTCTTTCTTTCCTACCTGGAACTTGAACTCGACCTTTCTGGCTCGTAAGTAGTTCTTTATTCAGTTATTATGCTGCTTTGCAAGAAGCACAGTGCAATTTGTGCCCATTTTACAGATGATGAAATTTTGACAATTTAAATGACTTGTGAATAGGCAGACACTAAATTGTCAAGGATGACCTTTAAACCCATTTCTCTTGATTCCAAATCCAAAGCTCTTTCTACATGTTACCCAAGTCATTGTCTATGCATTGAATTTCCTTTGAAAGTAGCATGCTGTAGCAAATAATTGGTCTCAGAATTAGGGAAGGCAACTCTCTCAGACTACAACTTGAAGACAAGGCACTAATCTGCATTGGCAGGGGGAGTTTCCTCATTGGCTGCTTCCTCCAGTGATGCAATTACAAATTGTGTGACACCAAGAATTCCTGCCACATTGAATTCACCAAGCCAGGCTATGATAGTACAAAGAAAGTGGAGAACTAGTGTTTGTTCTCGTGGGCTCACAGTGTAGTTGAGGAGCTAAATCAGTATATAACTCATTACAATATAAGCACACATATACATATTTATGCATACATGTATATGAATGCAAATAAGACCATGATGCTGCTTCTAATAGGATAGGCTTGGGGAGTCTCCAGGAGAGGGAAGGGCACTCTTAGCTGGAGCAAAGAGGGATTGGGTTCTGGAAGAAGGGGCATCTAATCTGGGACTTAAATGAGGGGTGAAATTCTGATGAGCAGACATCAATTAGTTAATTAATAAGCATATTTCAACTTCTACTATGTGTTAGGTACTAAGAAATTGTTCTACTTTCAAGGATTTTATATTCTACTGATGAAGAAATGCAAGTGGGAAGAAGAGGCATTTCATAATGAAGAAGAATGAGCAAAGTCGTAAAGGTAGGAAACACAAGAATATTTTTAAAGTTGGAAAATAGGATAATTTTGTGGAAATGGTGAATTTGTGTTGGGAAGGAATGGAAGATAAGTTTGGAAAATGTTGGTTGTGGCCAAGCCATAAAGAGCCTCAAATATCAGTGTACAGAATTTGTGTTGTATTTTTAGACAATGGGAAGCCATTGTGGGCTTTGGAATGCTTAATTGCTTCTGTCTCGCCCAACTCTTCATTTGGGTTTTCTTGGTAGAGATATTGGAGTGGTTTGCCATTTCCTTGTCCAGCTCATTTTACAGATAAGAAAACCCCTGCAACAGTGAGGCAAGATGACTTGCCTAGGGCCACACTACTAGTAAATGTCTGAGGTTGGATTTGAACTCTGAATGATAAATGTTCAGGTCTGATCCTCTATCTTCTGTACTACCCAGCTGCCCATCGGGCTTTTGAGGAGGATGAGGTATAATGAGAGCTGTACTTGTGAAAGATTCTCCTTCATGGAATAAAATGAAGGGGGGAAGGGAAGTAGAGTGAGGTTAGGAGACTGGCTCAGCATCTCAGAAATCAGAAAAGAATGAGAAAATACCCAGCAGCTCCTGAGAGGCAAGACAATAAGATTAAACAGTCCGTGTGATTATGCATTTGAACTTCTAATTTTAAAACCAGCACCCTAATTAGGCATAAATTATTTTACCATTCAAATGTATTCTGGCTAAAAGCTATCTCTCACATGGGGGGTGGATTTGGGAGAGGGAGGGACAAGAAGAATGGAAACAGCTTTCTGTAGCTCCTGGGGAAGAAGGCAGAAGGTCACCCAGATAGTCTATGGATTCTACCCTTTCAGGCATGACCCCCGAGGGCTCTTGGCCCAATCCTGTGATTGGTGGCTTTTTCTGAGGGCATGTTTTCTGATAAGATTTTCATCTCCATTTAGCTAATCAACCTCTCCTTCAGTCCAGAGGACAGCTCCTTAGGATAGCTGAGATCTCTGTGTTAAAGCTAAATTCTGCTTCTATTAAGCCCTAATAGTGTGATCTCAGGTCAGTTGCTTAATTCTATAAAATGAGAGGGTTGGACTAGTTGATCTTTGAGGTCCTTTCCAGGTCTAGATTTAGGATGCTGTGATATAAGACATGGTAAAGGGACAAATATAGATATTGTTCAGTGAGATCAAAGGAGCCAGGCTAACCTCTCTAGAAAAAGTGAAGCGACTCGCAAAGAGAAGCGATAGGCTAAAGTGGGAATAACAATAACAATTTGTATTTCTCCAACAGATTTGCACTATATAATAGAGAGTTCAATTGTCACCATATTCTGAGGCTACTCTTCCAGTAGTCACTTGTATAGGCAAACTGGATCTCTAGATTATCTCCTTTTAAAGTCTAGGGGTAGCTTTTAAGAGCCCCACCATGTGATTCTCTTCAAGATTATTAATTGATATCAAAAAGGTAGGCAAGCTTAATTAGCTTTAAAAATTGGGTATTTAATAGAATGGCATTATTGGTACAGGGGTACAAAACATCTCCTTCCAATATCTGACACATTCTAGTGTATATAGAGCTCAGGGCAAAGTGGATTCAAGTTTAGAGAACAAATGAGTAACTCATTTTGGTTAGTTTTCTCTAAGTCCTTTCCTCGTCTCTGTGGGGAGGGGAAAGGAAAATAATTATGGGATTTGCCTCAATTCTTATGTTTCTTTTTGATGAGGTTTAGTGCAGGACAGGAAGTTGTGGGACCCCCCCCCCTTCTTGATGCAGGTTCTTTGTAAATGAATTTATGAACCCGAAAAGTTAAACTGGCAAAAGAAGTTTATTATTAGAACTGAGAAGTCAGCTTTTACTGGTTGGCTTCCTTGGTGGCAAGTGGAGAAGTAAAGATCTAGCAGAGGAGTCTTGGGAGAAAAAGAGAGAGAGACAGAGAAAGAGACAGAGACAGAGAGAGAGAGAGAGAGAGAGAGAGAGAGAGAGAGAGAGAGAGAGAGAGAGAGAGAGAGAGAGAGAGAGAGAAATAGAGAGGCAGAAAGAGAGAAAGAGAGTTTCTAGCAGAGAAATTCTGTAGCAGAAAAATCCTGATATAGAGGAAATAGGGGAAAAGTCCTTTTAGGGAAATGTGTGAGAGAGACAAAGAGAATGTCATTTCAGTGGACAGAAGGTCGCACCTATGCCAAGGAGAGAGAGGGGTTCCTTGGCATGGCACGTTAGGTCCTCTGCAAGGAGTTGGGTTGAAAGAAGCTTGTTTTATGGGCAGCTCTAGGTGGGGATTGGGAGCAGTTTGAGTTGAAATCAAAATAGAGAATCTTGGAATTGAATGAGTGTCTCTGGACTAATCTCCAACTCAACAGAGTTGGATAGAAATCTCGATCTTCTGCTTGATTAAGTAGGAGTGGTCTGGACTCAATTAAACCCACCAGATAATAGAATGGAACTAATTTATCTTGATTCCCTGGGGTGGGTCTCTCAGGGAGAACTCTCCAAACATCCCCCCCAAAGACAAGAGAGAGTTTCGGGGCTCCCCTCATCATTTTGAATGAGAAATTTAAAAATTTTGAACCTTTCTTACTCTCATTGTATCCAGTTTGTTTCCATCCCAAATGAACTTGATGGTTTTATGCAAGCCACACAATGGTTGACCAAATCTTCCAGCCAATCTGAACAGACTTCCTATTTCACCTGGTTGAAATAGCAATATCCAGGCCTCATTTTCACCTACTGAATTATCAAGATGTGTTCTCATCTGGCAACGGTCTTAGTGTGTAGCATTTTGTCTCCTACTTTTTTTTTTTTAATTTTTGCCAATGTCATTTGCTAGGAAGTTTTTTTTGTTTGTTTTGTTTTGTTTTGTTTTGTTTTTTGTTTTTTATTAATTTTTATAATTATAACATTTTCTTTGACAGTACATATGCATAGGTAATTTTTTTTTACAACATTATCCCTTGTACTCCCTTCTATTCCTAGTTTTTCCCCTCCTTCCCTCCACCCCCACCCCTAAATGGTAGGCATTCCCATACATATTAAATATCTTATAGTATATGCTTGGTACAATATATATGTGCAGAACTGAATTTTGTTGTTGTTGATGCAAAGGAAAGATTGTATTCACAAGGTAAAAATAATCTGGGAAGAGAAACAAAACAAACCAAACAAACAAACAAACAAAAAAACAACAACAATGCTCACAGTTTACACTCATTTCCCAGTGTTCCTTTTCTGGATGTAGCTGATTCTGTCCATCATTGATCAATTGGAATTGGATTAGCTCTTCTCTATGTGGAAGATCTCCACTTCCATCAGAATACATCCTCATACAGTATTGTTGTCGAAGTGTATAATGATCTCCTGGTTCTGCTCGTTTCACTCAGCATCAACTGATGTAAGTCTCTCCAAGCCTCTCTGTATTCCTTCAGTTGGTCATTTCTTACAGAACAATAATATTCCATAACATTCAGATACCATAATTTACCCAACCATTCTACAATTGATGGACATCCATTCATCTTCCAGCTTCTGGCCACTATGAAAAGGGCTGCCACAAACATTTTGGCACATACAGGTCCCTTTCCCTTCTTTAGTATTTCTTTGGGATATAAGCCCAGTAGTAGCACTGCTGGGTCAAAGGGTATGCACAGTTTGATAACTTTTTGGGCATAATTCCAGATTGCTCTCCAGAATGGTTGGATTGTCTCCTACTTTAAATGGAGATGGGGTAATCATATTGATTGATTCAATTGATCATTACCCTTGCACTAAGATTATTCCCATTTTAAACCTAAGAAAACTAGGCTCAGGTAGCTTGAATGATTTGCTCAAGATTTCACAGCTAATAAATGCCAGAGCCAGAATTCAAAGCCAGGTTGTATACAGCAATAAGATTATACTATGATAAATTCTGATGGACATGGCTCTTTTCAACAGTGAAGTGATTCTGGCTAGTTCCAGTGGGCTGGTGATGAAGAGAGCCATCTGCAGCCAGAGAGAGGACTGTGAGGACTGAGTGTGGATCACAACACAGTATTTTCACTTTGTTGTTGTTTTTTGCTTGCATTTTGTTTTCTTTCTCATTTTTTGATCTGATTTTTCTCATGGTAATTGTGGAAATATGTATAGGAGAATTGCACATGTTTAAAACATATTGGATTACTTGCTATATAGGGGAGAGGGTAGGTGGGAAGGGAGAGAAAGAAAAAAAAGTTGGAATACGGTTGGAATAGGGTCAATGATGAAAACTATCTATGCACGTGTTTTGAAAATAAAAAAGTTTTATATATAAAAAGCCAGGTTCTTTTCCTCTGATCAATATCATGGTAGCAACCCATGTTGCTATAGAACAAAAGGTACCATTTGTTTTCTGACTATTCCCTAAGAATCACAGAACTTTTCCAATCTGATTTGTAGGTGAAATGTGCCATAAATATTGTACACTCTTTGAGAGTAGGGACTGTCTTACTTTTCTACTTAATGCTTAGAATGATGCTTTGCCCATATTAAGTGCTTAATAAATGCTTCTCTTATTCATTCATATCAACATTGAGGGAAGTGGCAAAAGTATTGGTGGTCCCATTTTACAGATGGAGATGTTTCTGATTCAAAACTATTTTTATATTAAATTGGCTTGTTTGATTTATTGCTTTTCTAAGCATTTTTTTAGTTGCTTGGTCAAATCATTAATGTAGTTCTTTCTTTACTGGTGAAATTTTTGTTGTTGCTGTTGTTGACATAACTTTTCCCTTAAAGAATCCTTCAGTGACATCCCAAAGTTTTTGGCATATTGTTTCATTTGTGTAACTTTCTCTTATCATATAATCTATTGTTTCTACAAATTGGACTTTGAACCAACAGTTCTTTAGAAATACACTTGTTCAGTCTTCAGTTAAGTTGAAATTCTTTCTTGAAAGGTGGTTACCATTTTTAATCCATTATGTTTTCAGTAAAGATATGTTAATTATTTCTGCCTTTCTACATGTATTAGGAAATTTTAAGTTTAGTTTTTTTATTTTATTTTTATTTTATTTTATAATTATAACTTTTTTTTTTGGATAGTACATATGCATGGGTAATTTTTTACAACATTATCCCTTGCACTTACTTCTGTTCAGATTTTTTCTCTTCCTCCCCCAACCCCCTCCCCCAGATGGCAGGCAGTCTTATACATGTTAAATATATTACAATATATTCTAGATACAATATATGTGTGTAGAACTGAATTTCTTGTTGCACAGGAAGAACTGGATTCAGAACGTAAAAATAGCAGTTTCCACTCATTTCCCAGTGTTCCTTTTCTGGATGTAGCTGGTTCTGTCCATCATTGATCAATTGGAATTGGATTAGCTCTTCTTTATGTTGAAGATTTCCACTTCTATCAGCATACATCCTCGTACAGTATCATTGTTGAAGTGTATAATGATCTTCTGGTTCTGCTCGTTTCACTCAGCATCAGTTGATGTAAGTCTCTCCAAGCCTCTCTGTATTTCTCCTGTTGGTCATTTCAGAACAATAATATTCCATAACATTCATATACCATTAAGTTTAGTTTAGTTTAGTGCATGTTCAGTTTGAGTAAAAATGCCATGCACTGCTGACAAATATGCATATATTTATACATGTATATATGTACATTGGAGAATGGATGAACAGGTTATCGTGTATGAATGTGTTCTGTTAGGTTCATAGATTTCACAGAAAAGAAACCTCCTCCCAGAGAAGGATTATAATTTGAGAGACAACAGGACCTTTACAGTGTTTGAGTATTTTTGTTGTTCAGTCATTTTTCAGTCATGTGCTGTTCTTTGGGGTTTCCTTGACCAAGATACTAGAGTGGTTTTCCATTTTCTTTTCTGGCTCATTTGACAGTTGAGGGAACTGTTTCAAACGGGGTGAATGACTACCCAAGATCACACAGCTAATACGTATCTAAGGATGAATTTGAGCTCAGAAATTTGAGTCTTCTTGACTCCATAAGGGGATGACTTCAGAGAACTCTGGGAAGGCATATATGCAAAGTGAAGTGAGCAGGAACAGGGGAAAAATTATACAAGGATATTATTATAAATATTATAAAAAAAGATCTTGAAGAGTTTTATAAACTGATGAAGAATGAAATGCACAAAACCAAGAGAATCATTTATCTAATAACATTGTAAAGATGGACAGTTTTGAAACTTTTAAGAACTATAATCAATATGACTATTCATAATTCCAGAGGACTCATATGGAAGCATCTCTTGACAGATGGATGATCGATTCAAAGTGAAGAATGAGAGATATATTTTTGAGTACAAACAATGAAAGAATTTGTTTTGTTTAATTATGTATAGTTGTTATGGAGAATTGTTTATTATTGGGATAGGGGATGGGAAAGAGAGTAGATTTCTGTTAATAAAAAATAAAACTTTATACAATTAGTATAAATATAACTCTTATAGTTAGGTTTAAAATTCAACCTCCTAAGTTTGATATCATGGAGACATGGGTAGACTGTAGGTTGGTCAAAAAGGACCTCCAGTTTTAGTGTAGTGAAAGCTCAATTTTAGTCACCAGCATTACATCCCATCCAAGGAAGCTTGTGCTTTTCTTGAGAGGCATATTGTCTAAGAAGAGAGCAGGGATATTTTCAGTATCCTCTTCCCTGGCCAGAGCACATCTGGTCAGTTCAGGGGCCATATTTTAGGAATTTCATTGACAAGTTGGAGCCTATCCACAGGGAGTTTTCACTAGGATGATGAAGGGAATGGAATTCTTGCCAGACAAGGACTGGGTAAAGGAACTCAGGAAATTTAGACTGGAAGAAACTTAGGAAAGACATGCTTAATTGTGTTCGAATCTTTGAAGATTTTCCAGAGAAATTGCACTCATTCTGATCCAGAGGGTGGTAAAAAGAGCAATGGATGGAAGATGCAAAGAGACAGGTTTCTACTCTACATAACAATGAACTTTATTAAAAATGAGTGCTAAGTAAATGTGGGAAGGATGACTGCCCTAACAGGTAGTGAGTTCTTGGATCCTAAAGACTCTCACCAAAGGCTGGGTGAGCTTTTGTTGGGATTTAGTGGAGGGTTGCAATTCTCTTCTAATTCTTGATTCCTTTGAAGTACTTTACCTCCATTTTTAAAAGAATGATTTATTCCTTGCTACTAAATGCAGGTGAGTGCCACCTGTCAGCATTGATTAGTAGGGGCTTCAAATGTGTCCCTGTGGATATCGGTGGCCTCTGGTTTCAAGAGAAGCCATCTGGTTCTTTGCCTTTCTAGACTTTATTTATGATTTCCTTGAACGACTGGGAGGATAGACATGATCCCTCCAGCATGGACTTCTGCATTTGAACTCGAGATACCTCATTGGAGCTATGTGCTAAATTACAGGGTGCTCAGGTTACCAGATCATGCAGCCTGGACTTTGGAGTTGAAAGCTCCACCTGGCCAAATAGATCACTTTGTCAGCTCTCCCCAGTGAATTCCTGAACTCTGTGCTCAATGGTGAGCGATCGGTCCCTAGATATGCACCCCCTTCTCCAGTCTATTACTGAAACTATTGGTTGGATAAATGCAGAGAATCTAAGACATTTATTTCTATGTCGTCAATTTTCTAACTATCCTCATCCACTTAGAATTTTGGTTATTCAGAACAATAAGTCTCCTAGTGAGTTGGGTCGCATGTACTGAACAATAGAAAGTATTAGCCACAGGAAGCATTACAGAATCAGAATAATAGGATTTTAGAGTTGGAAGGCACCCTGGAAGCCATCTAATTCAACTCAGCCTTAGAAAAGACTCCCACTACAATATACCTGACAAGTGACCATTCAGCTTAAAAAAAAAAACAACAACTCCTATTGAAGGGTGGGAACTTCTGAAGAAGCTCTCTTTATTCTGGAATTGTTTGGGGGAAGTTTTCCAACAAAACTCAAGTTATTCTTTTCCATCTTTCACCCTTGGCCCTGGGTTTTATCCTTGATGATCTCAATTTCCATTTCTAGAGTGTCTTGGGGGGGCGGGGAGTGCAATAGCCCTCTGAGTTAGGGGAGGGCTACTCTTTTTGTTCCTGTTTTACGGGGAAGAACACTGAGATCCTTAAAGGCTAAATGACTCACGACCCTGGAGCTTATGTGTCTGAAATAGGATCCGAACCCAGGACTCCCTGATTCTAAGTTCAATGATTTGTCTACAGCACCCTCCTGTCTTTCTTAAACATTGACCTCCTTCCTCGGGCTCTAGAATTGCAGAAATAATCACATTGAATGCAAGGCTCTCAGAAGACTCAGGCTCCGATGCTCTAAGACAATACAGAATTTATCCCTTCGATGACATAAACACAGAACTGGACATTTAAAAATTTTTTATAGATTACAGAATTAAAGATGGAAGGGACCAAAGAAACTGTGAGGTTCAACTCCCTCATTTAATAAGGAATCTAAAGCCGAGGGAGTTCATGGCTTAAATGGGAATGAGATGACTCAGGAGTCAGTGGACTCCTGGTCACTGAAGGACTTCATACAAAGGCTTCAAGTGAAGGCTGAATGGCTACTTGTCAGAGAAGGGCCAGTCCAAGTGGCAGAGCCAGGCTCTGAGCTTAGGTCCCATGGTTCAAAGATCAGCACCCTTCCAAGTGGCCCATGAGCCCTCAGAATTGTCAGCACGATGCTCGCTGCTTTTATCTGCACAAGGTTTCAGGTATAAATGAGAATTGATTGGAAAACCACTTCATGGTGGGGTGAGGTGGGGAGTTCCTAGACAAAATGGCTTCTGAGCATCTCTGATTTCCCAGGATGCTTCCCAAACGTTCCCAACCTTTCCTCTGTGGAGACTGGCTACCAGCACAACATACTGTGGTTAAACTTTTCTAAATCATTTGTTCTTACAAACCACCCCACCATCCTCAGAGATGGTACTCATTTCCATTACTTAACAGTAACTGCATAGATCATTTTCCAACTTTCCTCTGTGGCCATATGTGGCCGTATTTGTTTGCTCCTTGTGCACCGGTCATGGAAGATTGGGTATTTGAATAATCTGTGCCTGTTTCTTATCTCCTAGCAGATGGCAAGCTGCATGTGGGCAGGATCTGCCCTAAACCAAACTCCTCAGAGCTGCACAATACAGAGTCAAAAGTGAGTGTTGTAAGGCAGGCAGAGGGTGGAAAAGCTGTGGCAATGGCCTTGGACCAGCCGGGGAAATGTACACATCGGGTGCTACAATGGGTAGAGCTGGCCTGAAGTCAGAAAATCTGAGTTCGAAGGTGACCTGAGACACAAATCATTCTACCTCAGCTTCCTCATTTGTATAATGGGGATAATAATAACAGCAGCTACCTCACAGTATCAAGTATCAAATGAAGGGACAGCTAGATGGCGCAGTGGATAGAGCACCAGCCCTGAAGTCAGGAGGACCTGAGTTCAAATTTGACCTCAGACACTCAACACTTCTCAGCTGTGTGACCCTGGGCAAGTCACTTAACCTCAATTGCCTCAGCAAAAAAAAAAGAAAAAAAATAGCTTTTATTACTATCCCTCTTGTGGTTTGGGTGGGTGAGTAGAAAGTAAAGCAGTCAGAAAGGAGGTTATTCTAAGTCTTTGTTGTTGAACAAGCCCTGAGAATCCAAGGTCATTTTCTCGACCCTTCTTCTGCCACCCCTGACTTCCCGTAGATTTTACTCCCAGAGGGGACTGCAGCTGTTGCTTAGTTGGCTTTCTCTCTCAAGCCATGGGAGTCCATGCACAAGGCTGCAGGGGGCTGTGCCCAGCTTTCTTCCCCTCCACCAGCCGCTGCCCTGTCTGCTCTTTGATAGGCTGACCACAGCAGCATCCCCTGGGAGGGAGCAGTAAGTCAGCCAGCCCTGCCCCAGGTGCCCTCAGAAGCCAGGGCACAGAGGGAGCCCCTTGGGAACCCACTATTCAAGAGCTCAGCTGCTCCCTCTCATCTTTGCTCCCCACTACATTTCTTTCTCTTCTTTACATTGAGAAGTGAATTGGGCTTTGGAGTGTTACATTCAAAGAGCCATAGGTTCAGAGTGGGAAGTGGTCTAAGAGGCCATCAAGTCTCCCTCTCTCCCACTTTGCAGAAGAGGAAACAGATTTAGAGAGAAGTAATTTATCTAATATCATCCAATATCCATATCCATGTGATTGACAGAGTTGGGATTCAAATCCAGTTTTTCTGATTCCAAATTCAGTTGTCTTTCCATCCCAGTTCCATTCCCAAATGCATTTGCCTTTGACGTGCACTGTTTGCTGGTTCCCTGTTCCCCTGTTCTTCTTCCTTGTGACCGTCTAGCTTGTATTCAGAGATTAGCAGAAACCAGACTTGGGGGTCTGACGCCAGGCCGTCTTGGCCAGGGTGAGCTCACCAGGAATGGAGTCAGCTCTGCTCCCCCATGATTGGAGCCACACAACCAACTCCCTCAACCGAGCAGCCACCTCCATGGTTCTATTTTTCCTCCAGCTCATTAGCGTAAACATTCCTTTAATCCCAGTGAGTGATAATCCAGCCCTTTGTGTGTGTTGTGGGAAAGAAGAAAAAGGGAGTAGGATTCTAAGTGTTTTGGTGCCATGAGAGAAATAAAAAGAAACTTCAGGGCGCATGGAGCTAATTTGCAAGACCAACTTTGGCTGCAGCTTTTTTCAAATGAACTCCAGTGTTTTCAGCATTTCCTGATGGCCAAGGGTGCCTGTCTTTTGAAATGTCCTTTGACAAAAGGCCCAGGCTGAGTGCATTATAATTTGATTTCACCAGTTTCAAAGTCCTTGTGCTTCCAATGACTTGAAGAGAAATCCTAACAAGGCAGGATGTTGGTATTATACTTTATAAGAACACACATGGACACATACCCATACACGGCCAAGCAAGGCTGTTGGGGATGAGGCAATTAGACGCACCACTGAAAACCTTTTGAAGGTGTGACTGACCATCACATTAAGAAAAATACTGATCATCATATTATGGAAGAGCCCCACTTGCTGTCAGTGTCTCACAGTCACAAACTGTCAAATGGGAAATCCAGCAAATTGAGAAAGTTCTTGAAGTTGGGTGGGGTTAAAGGGGAAGCACTTGGTTTAAATATACTTCCCAAGCGGGAAGGGCAATAGTTTCTTGCTTGTTAAGCTGCCCTTAGGAATGTCTTCCTGTGCTAAGGAGTGGCCCCTGAGGATGTTAGCCTTGGGTCTGGCCCAGAACGGGTCAGAATCATAAAAGCTGTAGCTAGATAAGACTAATGTAAACCCCTTTTATTGTACAGTTAAGGAGACTGAAGCCGAAAAAGGGCAGATCGGCTGGCCAAAGACCGAGATTAAAGACATGAGGTCCTGCGAAGTTACACAAGTAATGATCTAAGTTTGGTTTTTAAAAAAATCAAGTTCAGAACATCTTTAGTGAAGTGCCATCTCAACATGAATCAACAGAGCCTCAGAACTAAAAAAAAAAAGCTATTTAATCAGTCAGCAAGCATCTCCTAAGCATCTACTATAAACTAGGTATTGTGCTAAAAAGAAAGAATGCAACAATTCCTACTCATTATAACAGAAATATAATAACAGGGAATTTTAGTAATAGCAATAAGTAGCTATTACTTAGTATTTTAAGGTTTGCAAAGTAACTATGTATAGGCTCACTCATTTGGTCATTGCTACTCTAGGTTGAATTGAGAAGTCAGTCAATAAATATTAAGTGACTACTATGTGCTAGGCACTGGGCTAAGCCCAGAGGATACAAAGTAAGGCAAAAGTTAGTCCTTGTTCTTGAGGAATTCACAAGTCTAATGATTTAGAATTCAACGTCTTCAGTTCTGGGTAACTCTATTTGTGAAGGTCATTGACATTTCAGGAAGACATTGTCCTCATTATAATAATAGTTATTGCTTGTCCTTCATTCTCAAAGAGAACTAGGACATCAGGGAAGTGATGCTATGACATGCAAGTGAATTGGATTCAAGTGAGGGAGGGCTGGACAAGGTCACTTTCCTCACTTTCTCCTCCAGAGCCATCTGAGTCCAATGGCCAGAAAGAGATCAAGATGGCCCTGCATGAACTGGGAAATCTTGTCTTTTTTTAAGCTAAGGCAAAAATGAGCATTCCTATAGCACTCTTAGATTATTGAAACACTTAATATTGAGGATCTCATTTGATCATTCTCGTATTAGCTGAGCTCCTTGAATTCAACAATTGTTTTGTTTTGTTACCTAGAAAGTCACTTAATGAAGGACTGTCAAAATAAATTGACTAGAAATGGTCCAGAGAACAAAACAACAACAACAACAACAACAACAACAAAAAACAAAAACAAAAACAAAACAGGTTGGGAAGGAGTCCAAGAACTGTGCTGTACAAATACTGGTTGAGGGAACAGGACAATTTTAATCTGTAGAAAAGAAGATATGAGACAGGACATGATAAAATATGTCTTCAAATATTTCAAGGGCTATCAAGATAGAGGAGATTTTGACTTTTTTATGTATTTCCCTTGAGGGCAGAACTAGGAATAAGGGGAAGAAAAATCTAGCTAAGAAGATAGTCATGAAAGGAGTTTGGTCTTGAAGTAAATTTAAGAAAAGTTAGCATTTATAAATGTTTGATGACTACTGGATGGGAATAGAAGGGAATGTGGATATTTATAGACTTCATGTGACAGCTTTACAAAAATTGACCATATGCTAGAGAATAAAAACCTCATAAACAAATACAGAAAAGCAGACATTTTTAAGATTTCTGTTGCAGGCCAAGTCTGACTCAACTGGTTTTTTGGTAGTTCAATATCGGAACAAAATGAGACATGGAACATTCAGAAATTTACAAAAGGGAATTTACTTATAGAAGGAGAAGGATAGCTGGAGAAAGTATATTCTGTGAGAATACAGAACTGATTTAACTAAGCCTATCTCTATTATGATTTTTGTTCAGAAGCCTGAGTGAAGAGCTGAAGCTCTTCATATTTTGGTTATTTTATTTCATTTTCATATAGGTGCAGGAGAATTTATTCTAGTAACCTGAGCCTTGGCCTCATGAGCCAATTAAATCACAGGACAGTTATAATTTTTAAGGAAAAATGAGTCTATATTGCATGTGGTAGGGCATTAGGATATTACTACTCTAACATTGTTACTGACTAAAACATACTAAAAACTATAGAGAGCATTTTTTTTTCCCCCCTGAGGCTGGGGTTAAGTGACTTGCCCAGGGTCACACAACTAGGAAGTGTTAAGTGTCTGAGATCAGATTTGAACTCTGGCCTCCTGAACTCAGGGCTGGTGCTCTATCTACTGTGCCACTTACTGCCCCCTATAGAGAGCATTTGAAGAAAAGATTCAAACTTATATGGAAGCTAAATTATTAAATCCAGAAGAACTGGTGTTTCAAAGAAAATAGAGAAAAAATAGACAATTTCATAAAAGAAAATTATGAAATAAGAAAACATAGCAAAAATTTTGGTATGCAGTCCAAGCAGCCATTAGAGAGGAATTTGTAGCTCTACATATTTTCATTAACAAAAGAAAAAGAAAAACCAAAAGACAAGGCATCCAACTTAAAAACTAGAAAACCAACAAACAAAAAGCCTAAGCATAAAAACAGATTCCGAACATCAAAGAAGCAATAAATATGACTAAAATAACCTCTCATTTAATTGACAATTAAAACTAATAGATTTTTGTTAAAACACCTAAAAAATAGCTACTCAAGATTTTTAAAATGGAGAAAACCAATCTGCCAATATTAAAATGAGAAAGCTTAATTTCCAATAAGTGAAAAAAAATAAAGGAAACTATTGGCAATTACTTTCTCCAATTTATGACAAAAATAGTAATTTAAATGAATGGATGAATATTTACAAAAATATAAACTGCTCAGTTTACCAGAACAAGAAATAGATAATTTCAATAACCCAGTATCAGAAAAATAAATCATAAATGAATTTCCAAAAAAGGGAAGCCATAGCATTTGATGGAATTACAAATGCATTATCAAATATTTAATGAGTAATTGATTTCATTACATAAATTATTTAAGAAGTGATTTTTATCAAATTCCTTATATGAAATGAATTTGATCTTTAAATAAAAGCTAATCAAAAAAGAAAATTATAGACCAATATTCCTAATTAATATTGGCTATAATATTTAAATATTTTAGAAATATTAGCAAAGGGGTTATAGCAGTAGTTAAAAGGATTATGCAGTATGATCATGATTTATACCAGTATGGCAACAAGATAGGTACATATTCACTGCTGGTGGAGCTGTTTGGAAAACCAGTTTGGAAAGAAATTTAGAATTATGCCCCCAAAGTTATTGTATATCTATACATTATGTATAGTTCAAATGACAAATGATACAAGGTTTATACCCCAAAGAGATCAAATAAGAACATATAAAAATAATTATAGCATCACTTTTTCTTTGTGCAAAGAACTGGAAGCAAAGGGAAGGTTTGTCCATGAGGGATAGCTGGGCAAAATATGGTATTTAAAAGAATGGAATATTATTGTGTCATAACAAGTGAAAGAAGAGATGGTTTTAGAGAAATCTGAGAAGACCTGCATGGACTGATACGGAGTTTTGAGCAGAATTCTACTCTATTGCAAAGAAAAATAACTTTGAATGACTAAAGATCTCAAGCAATAACCAACAACGACCTTCTTCATCATCCCAATTAAGTCACAGGGGAGCTGAAGTTTCTTCTGTGCATCAAGAAAGTCAGAAATTCCCTGTTTCTACCATATGAGTTACTACTTTCTTTATAGAACGGCATCCAAGCTGGTGACACACAAACTATTGGGGTTAGTAGTGAGCTTTTGACCAATAATTCCAAAACAGAGCTCAGGGGCCACCTCTTACTTGAGACTATTACTAATACCCCATCCCCATTCTCCATTTTGAAATTAATTTATATAGCTTTGCATATATTATGTATTGAATTATGTTTACTTATGTTTATTCCCTCTGGCAGAATGTAAATCTTTGAGGGAAAGGGATTATTTTCCCCCCCAATTTTTAGGCACTTTGTTTTTATTTCTCAGGTGCCCACTACAGAGAAGTGGGTACTTAATACTGTTTCACGGAATTGAAGGTGGAGGATGCTGGTAAACAGTTCTACAACAGGTAAACATGTAAACTGTTTTTGTTTTTTTTCCAATCTAATTCAAAGGTTTGAAACCACAATTCCTTATTTATTTTGAGAGATTATCAATGCAATAAACATTTACTGTGTCTCTGTATAAAATAAATGTTAATCTAATTATACATTCATCTGAAAAAAAGGAACAAAGCATTATGTGATATGACTTGGCAAGAGAAACTGCAAACAGCCCCTTACCCATTGTAGGATTATTATTATTTTTTTTATTTATAGCTTTTTATTTATAAAATATATGCATGGGTAATTTTTCAACATTGACTGTAGGGTTACTTTTAACCAGTGGGTCAGATGTATTTATCTGCCACCTAAAATTTAATTTCTTTTTTTTAAACACTCTCTAGTGATTTACTGTTTTGTGCAAAGCTCCTTTTTCTCTGGGCTCCTCTCATTGAGAACTTTGCACAGATTTCACATTGAGATCTGCTTTCCTAGTTCTTAGCATGTTGAAGTTGCATTATGGCTTTTATGCCTAGCAATGTTTATCGAGCATTACCAGCCCGAGAGCTCGAACAAATGTGTTTTAATCAGCCTGCAGTCAGTTCAACTGAGATTAAAAAAGAGATTGCTCTCATTTTGTTTTTTATTTAACGCTCATTTGTCTACAAATATCAAATCATATTGCTCTGCAATTAACACCAAGTCCCAGAGTTGGGTGATTCCTCAGGAGGGCTGTGGCTTAAGTCAGCTATGGCTTTCCCTCTGTGTCAAGGGAAAGTTGAATTGAACTGGATTGGAAAAAGGGCATGAGAGGCCCTTCCCCAGGACTGAATGTTTCAGCCTCTTCCAAGGTGGGTTTGGAGATTGAGTGCTTATAAGGCCTTGACCAGAAGTGGGATAGGTCCAGAACAGAAGGTCTGTAGGATGTGGGGGTTCAGTCTGAACAAAAGAGCACAACCAGGAGGCCACACATGTGGGGAAATAGGATTAGAGAGTCTACATCCAAGGATAAAGCCCAGAATCTTATGTAGCTAGGAGGGGACGGGTCTGGTCAGCCGATGGGAAAAATGTGGATTTGACATTTTGGTTCTAGAAACATTTTGGTCCTAGAGACTGGGGTGAACCAAGCGTCTGGAGGTGTGGTAGTTGTCCAAGTTGTCACCAAAAAAAACAAGCAAACAAAAAAAAAAAGTTGTCAGAAAGTTTATTGTTATAACTCCAGCCAAACCCGTTGCAAACCTCACAGCACTACAGAGTGTGGGCTATCCCTGTCGAGCCACAGAATCCCACTTCAAATCCAGTCTCAGATACTTCTCTGCTGTGTGAGTCTGGGCAAGTCACTTAACCTTGTTTGTTTGCCTCAATTTTCCCATCTCCAAAATGAGCTGGAGAAGGAAATGGCAAATGGCTCCAGTATCTTTATCATGAATGGGGTCATGACTGAAAATTCAGCAACATATCAAGAAAATTGGAAGGATCTGGGGATGTTTATAATGGAGGAGAGAAAACAGATGTGTATTTGAGACCTGTATCCAAGAATCTGAAGGGCTGTCACATGGAAAAGAAAGGAGTCTTGGTCAATCGTGGCTTTGGAAGGCAACGGGGAGTTCTGGCAGTAGTGCTGGAGAAGAAAATGTGGGCAAACTTCCTGAGAGTGAAAACCACTCAAAGATGCTCCTTAATTAGTGATGGATTCTTCCTCATGAAAAGTATTCCAGCAAAGGCTGGATGTTTATGTAGGGTGGGTTACAGAGGAAGAGGCACTCACATTTAGGAATAAGTTGGACAAAGAAGTCTATGAATCCTTTTCAAATCTGGTCCATTTTTGGGCACAGATTCCATGATTTTGTGAACAAGTATGTCTTTTCTAATACCAATGACAGGGAATTCCAACCTTGGAAGAACAGTGATAGGGATTCTGGAATGGTCCCCTGGATTCATTCCATCTTTGGACAACATGAATTATTGAGAAATATTTCCTAACATTAATCATGAATCAGTCTGTATTGCTCTTCGTTCTGGCTTCCATGTGAAGGCTTTTCAAATTCTTGAAATCAACTTTTACTTCCTTTCCAATTGTTCTATTTTCTAGGATAAATAGGAGAGATTTTATTTCAATATTTGTGTTGTTTTGTCATTTCAGTCATGTCCAACTCTTTGTGACCCTATTTGGGATTTTCTTGGCAAAGATACTGAAATTTTTTACCATTTCCTTCTCCAGTGAATCTAACAAATGAGAAACTGAGGCAAACAGAATTAATGACTGGTCCATGATTACATAGCTAGTAAGTGTCTGAGGTTGGATTTGAACTCACGAAGATAAGTCTTCCTGACTTCAGGCCTGGAACTCTTATCCACCTCGATGCCCACTGTTTCAATATAAGAAAATATTATTGTTATTTTTCAATCAATACTCAGTTGATGAGATGTGGTCCCTTTGGGAAATCAGGAATACTCTTCTGGACAGTGTTTTTCCATGTAGTTCATAATGAATCAAGCTAGGAGCCTGTTAAGTGTAAAAATTTTATTTAGCTTTATAAAATTCATGGATATAGGAAAGAATTGTATTTTAATTGCAAAAATATATTACACACACAGTGCACAGATGAATAAAATAGCACCATAGAAAAATAGAAGTCATGCTGATTAATCTACCAATGAGAATACCCTTTAATTCTGTACTTTTAGCTTCATATTCAATGCCGCACTAGAGTAGAATGCCTAAGCAAGGTCTTGGTGTATGTGTTTATGCACATGCACAGAGTATGTCTACATTCTATACAAAGCCTCGGAAGGCTAGCATCTTGAGGAGACAAAAGATTATGCAGTAGTTTGCCAGCTTAGGATCTGAGATGGCCAAAGCACTAGTTGAATGAATATAAAAAATGCAGGAACTGTTGTGTCCTGTGAATGCCCACCACAGGTGGAAAACCTCTTTTCCTTTGGGCTTCTTCAATAGGCAGGATTTTCTTACAGCTGTATGCTGGGACATTGATTATTCTTTTCAGAGAAATGATCAACCTCACCATCAATTAGAAAGAGTTAAATATGATCAATACATAAAGGATTATTTTTTCCCTCTCCCTTTCCCTTTTTCTTTTCCTTTTATTTTTCCCCTTCCTCTTCCTTTTCCTTTGTCCTTTTCATCAGCTCCGGACAATGCATTTGCTCTTTTCTTACCCAAAGGGGTCTTGGAGTACCAAATCTGAAATCAAGGAACCGGGAATAAAATATTAGAAATTTGAATACATTCTGTAGGGAAAGCCTTAGCAAGTTTATTTCAATCTTTTCTCATTCATGATGAAGGGTCAATGGAACTACTGACAGGCACTTGACAATGGCAAATTTAGATATATATAAATATAAATATATTATATATATAATATATATAAATATATATAAATATATATATATATATATATATATATATTTTTTTTTTTAGGCTGGGGTTAAGTGACTTGCCCAGGGTCACACAGCTAGGAAGTATTAAGTGTCTGAGACTAGATTTGAACTCGCGTCCTCCTGACTTCAAGGCTGGTGTTCTATCCACTGAGCCACCTAGCTGCCCCCTTTAATTTCTATACTGACCTGACTGCACATTCTGGGTGTTGCCTAACTCCAGCCTTCTCTCAAGTGGCTCAAAATCTAAGAAAAATATAAGGCCATAATACCTGGTCATCCTCTTTCTGATCCCTGGCTATTGGTTAAAAACATAGGGGAAATTGATCCAGAGAGTAGACTAGAAATGAAGTCTCCTCCAAAAGAGTCCATTTACAGAGAGAGGTTTTAGAGACTTTTTTTTTTTTTTTGGTATTTGCATCCTTGGCACCTGGAACGTAGTAGGTCTGTAATATGTTTGTTGATCGCTTGAGTAGATTAAACGAGTCCCATAAATGGGTGGTGAGGTGGTATTCAGTAAACTGAAGGACACCAATGGCTGGGGCAAAAATTCTTTGAAAAAAATTTCTGGAAAAAACAGAAAATAGCCAGGCAGAAATTATGCTGAGATCAACATCTTAGGTCATCTACTACGATGATTTCAAAGTGGATACATGGTTTAAATATAATATATAATATATACATATTATATATTATAAAATATAAAAAGCCACATTACTCAAAAATTAGAGGAGAGAAAGGACTGTCCTTTTAATCAATCCTTATAATCAATAATCACTCTTTGCAATAATCAAGACTTTGCCATTAAAATTCCCAGTGAGAAATGTCTGTTGGAAGGTGATAGTGGCCACCAGATAGTGGGTCTAAAATGCCAGGATCTTCCTTGGTTGCCATTGTCGTTGCCCTGTCAGCAATGGTCTGGAAGGTTTGATTTGACCTGGAACTAGCCATGTAGCATGGGAAGCATGGGGAAGGAAGCTGGTTAATCAGGGCTCAGTCACTTAAATTCCCTATTCACCAGATTTCAAACTTTGTTAACTGATTACAAATATATTTCCAGAGTTTATAGAGGCGACAATGCGACAAAGTCCTGTCTGTGACTTTTTTGTGCATCTGGCTATCCAGCATGTGACTCTTTATAACCCCTTTTGGGATTTTCTTGGCAAAGATGATGGAATAGTTTGCCATTTATGTCTCCAGCTCATTTTACAGGTGAGGAAGTTGAGGCCAACAGGGTGAAGTGACTTGGCTAGGGTCATCCCGTTAAGAGTGAGGCTGGATTTGAACTCAGGAAGGTGAGCCTCCCAACTGAGAACTTCTGTGAGCAGGACCCAAAGGGGAACGGCCCTTCAAGTAGATTTGATGGCGTTTCCCCACCCTCCCTGGCCACAAATAGATTGACTTTATTTCTGAACATTAAAATTATCCTTTTTCTTTGAGAGGGATTCCAAATCTTGCTTTAACTAACACAGAATCTTTGATCTGGAGCCCCCAATAGCTCAGGATGGTGACAAACTGGGCCATGGGGCCAGCAGGTGGCAGTCATAATTCAGTGTATTTAGTAATTAGTTTGAGTGCCAAGTATCACACTAGGGAATGAATCGTGGGTTTATTAAATGATTCAATTATTCAATGCATTGATCAAGAACAAGATCTAGTGCTTAATTTGGGGGAAAAAACTGACA